>NC_141877.1:228481542-228632495 GCF_056163025.1 Triticum urartu
AAACTACATTTTTAAGTGCTAAAAGTAGATCTCTAGAATTCATAAAATACTTCATATGCTCAATACTGCAAATATGGAACTCGAAAGACATTCATATATGAAAATACTCTCAAAATACACAACACAAAACAAAATTCACAACCTACAAATACTGACAACCCTAAGCTCCTCCTGACAATTCACAACCTGCCCGACTATTGGGCGGGGGGGCAATCCCCTTCTATTCCTCTACGACAGACAACCGCCCCGTGAAACGATGTGAACGGCGAGGGAGAGGATGGCGGGGAAGCATCGTCGGGCCAACTGCTTTTCTCCTCTTGCAGTTGGGTTCGGTCGACAAAGACTCCATCGGCTCGCTCTTGCACGGCACCCTCACAGACGACACCCTGTAGATGCTCGATCCTTCAATCTCTGGTGGATGCTCCATCTGGGATCGATACTTCCACCACCGCTGCCTCATGATCGGATTCGGTGAATCTGTTTGCTCCATGGCCCAGAGGAGCAGCTCTATGTACTCCGACGTGACTCCCTTCGGCAATATCGCCACCATTTTGCTCTATTGCAGATATTTGGCCATGGATGTCGCCGCTAGTTGGTCCTTGTTGTCAAACCAAGACTGTATCTCCAACATCCTAGCTAGCTTCACAGGGTCGCTGTCTGCGATCCTCACATATCGGTTGTACTCCTCCATCGATCTACTTATCCACAACACCTTCACTCGCCGGCGGTGGTTTTTGAATGGAAGAGGAGAGGAGCAGCACTGGTTTTGGATTAGAACGGGAGAGGAGAGACGCTGGTTTTGGATTGGAACAGGAGAGGAGGGCGGTGGTTTTGAAATGGAAGAGGAGAGGAGCGGCGCTGGATTTAGATTGGAACAAGAGAGGAGTGGTAGTGGTTTAAGAGGAGAGGAGCAGCGCTGGGCTTGGAAGTATTTTTTTGCGTATTTTGGGTCAAAGTTTGACCATGTACTGTATCTGACAAGCAAAATGTGAATGCATGTCACCAAAAATTGTATCATTTGGTTCGTATCTGAATGTACTTTCAAATCATATTATTTTTGCAACATATAACATATATTTTATTTGTGAAAATCATGGTCAATTATGACCTAGAATAAAAGGGAGACTAGTTAATGTGAGGTCACTTTCTTAATTGAAGGGTTTTTGATTTTCATCCAGTCACAGCACGCCGGTCCTCTCGTTCAATCCTAAATCGCTACCGCACGCTCCTCTCCCTGTTCTCCATTGCAAAACCACCTCCTCTCCTCTCCATCATCTCCATTCCAAAACCACCGTCTCACCTCTCCCTCTTCTCCATTGCAAAACCACCCCCTCTCCTCTCCATCTTCTCCATTGCAAAATCATCGTCTCGCCTCTCCCTCTTCTCTATTGCAAGACCACCGTCTCTCCTCCCATCTTCCAAAGCTAGTACCGGACCTCTCAGAAGGACATCTATGGAGAGGATGCAGCAGCGAATCGGGCAGATCGCCGGTGGCGACCAGGCAAAGTTAGCCAGGTTGAAGGAGATCCTTACTTGGTTTGACAATGAGTGGGAGATTTCGAGGATGGTGAGAGCCATGTGGCAATGTATCCGAAAGAGCGAGATGACGGCGATGAGGGCGGCGATGTACTCCTCGGCGACAGTCACGCCACAGTCCTTCAAGTTCATCGAGTATCTCCTCTAGGCGATGGAGCAGACTGATTCGCCTGAGGCGAAAGTTAGGTGGACGTGGTGGGCGTACAGGTCGAAGGTTGAGCATCCAGAGGATAACGAATCGATCGAGTACGGTGTGCCGTTCGTGAGGGTGTAGAGCCAGCCGGAGCCACATGAGTATTCGTTCTCCCATCACAAGAGGAGGCCGGATGGCGCGACATCGCTTCCCCGCCATTCTCCATGGTTCCCTCGACGCTCGCCTTGTTTAAACAGCGGCGGTAGGATTTAAGGTAAGCTTCGCACTAACCTAATCTTCCATCTGCTCATGCTTACAATCAATGTGATGGCTAATGAAAATCATGCTTACAATCAGTCTCCGTGTACTATGCCAATCAACCTAAAATAGCTCTGGACCTTTCGGTCAAAGTTGTGACACTGTGTACAAATAAAGAAAAATAGATTGGTGCCTCTTTCAGAAAAAAGTACTCCCTAGAAAACTGCCAATATAAGCTACTAGTATTTGGTTAGAGGATTTGCTACCGAGAAAGATCCGTCCACAGAGAGCGCCACACATCCCATTGGTGGTGGTGGATGCAAATGCGTGCATGGAGCATGGTTGGTGTAGGTAATTTTTACTTGGCACACCTCTCACTCTGCATATATTCCGGTTCCATCTGTACATTTGTGCAGTTCCCCCAAAATGCAGCAGAATAACCCTGTTTGCACAGATATTGAAAAAGCGTGATTACATTATAGTGGCACTAGTTGATGAAACATACACTAATAAATAGAAGAAAATATTGCGATAGTATCATAGTATGCCGTGCTACGAGGGCGAGATGGGCCCTGCGATGCCTCATACGGTAGGCCTCATACTAGAAATCGACCCAATTCTCCCCGATACACCTTCTGCCAGTGATGAACATTAGTGTACAGCGGTAGTACAAGGAGGGGCCTTGAGACATTCCAATCTCTATTTTTGTGCAGATCAACTAAAATTAAGCACCCCAGTTTGCAGAACGCTTAAACATTAACAATGGGACTAGTTGATGAAACATACACTGACAAAGAGAAGCACTTTCTTTATCTACATTGGAAATGAAATGATAGAGAGGACACTCGCTCTATTTTAACTGTATTATTACTTCATTTTATCAGTGGCACTAGGGTTGAGTAGGTGGCAAGCGAGGTGTACCGTGTGTCGCAAGGATGGAGGCCGGGGGTGCTTAGACTAGGATGCTGAAGCTGGCTCTTTCAGTCCCTATCTTCCCCCCTAATGTTTCTGTGGTAGCATTTGGGTTGTAATCCAAACTTGGCCGAACTGGTGTTGCATCCCCCTACCTGCCTAGCTTATGTGGCGAACTTGTCTCCTGCTAGTACTTAGTCCGTTCTAGTAGTAGTTGCATAACTGCCCATTTACACTGAGATATTGTCGGATAATGGTTCTCTATGGTTGGGTTTCTTTAATGAAATCAGAGGAAACCCCCTCTTTCGATATATAAAAGACAATGGCACCAGTGATGCCAAAACATTGCCTCAAATTACTAGTGCCACTAGATTAAGGTGAAAAATAATAACATTACTACTTTATCATGGCAGTGCCAAAACAGTAGCACAAGAGCACCCAACATGCAGGATCTTTGGCAAATGGTTGGACCAAAAAGGAACATACCTCATGATGGGAACCATATCTACAGTCAATGCCATCGTTGATGGGATGACACCAGTCACCAACATGGATGATTCAATTCATCGAACCTTTTTGTGCAGTTCACCTAAAATGAAGCAATGTCACATGAGCTCGTAGCTTCTTCTTCATTTTTTTAAGAAAAGGGCTCCAGCCCCGGTTCCATTTCCATCAGAAAACGAAACCCACAGAGCTTCTTCTTCATTAGTTGCAATAAAATTGAGCAACATCAAGGTTGGTTGTGAAGCTCGTGGAATGTTCAACTATAATTTGGATATCATTTGTGCAGTTCAACTAAGATCAAGCGTGAATTGTATATCTCTGTTTGCACAAAAAAGGTGGAAAGGAGGGTGACTAACAAGTGAAGAAACATACATCAAATGAAAACAAGCATGTTCCTTATCTGAATGGCAATCCTACAAGGACAGTAGGAGTTTCTAAAGCAGCAGCATTGCTAGATATTAGTGTGGGCATTAGTATTAACTATGACAACCGTTAAAAACAACATTACTTTAATGGTGCCATTGCTTCATTTTACTAGCAACATTACATTAACAGCTGATACGTCTCCAACATATCTATAATTTATGAAGTATTCATGCTATTATATTATCTGTTTTGGATGTTTATGGGCTTTACTAAACACTTTTATATTATTTTTGGGACTAACCTATTAACCCGAGGCCCAGCCCAAATTGTTGTTTTCTTGCCTATTTCAGTGTTTCGAAGAAAAGGAATATCAAACGGAGTCCAAACAGAATGAAACCTTTGGGAGAGTTATTTTTGGAACAGAAGCAATCCAGGAGACTTGGAGTAGACGTCAGGGAAGCTTCGAGGAAGCCACGAGGCAGGGAGGCGCGCCCCCACTCTTGTGGGCCCCTCGTGGCTCCCCTGACTGACTTCTTTCACCTATATATGTCCATATACCCTAAAAAATCGAGGAGAAGAATAGATCGGGAGTTCCGCCGCCAGAAGCCTCCGTAGCCACCGAAAACCAATCTAGACCCGTTCCGGCACCCTGCCGGAGGGGGGAATCCCTCTCCGGTGGCCATCTTCATCATCTCGGCGCTCTCCATGCCGAGGAGGGAGTAGTTCTCCCTCGGGGCAGAGGGTATGTACCAGTAGCTATGTGTTTGATCTCTCTCTCTCTCTCTATATATATATATATATATATATATATATATATATATATATATATCTCCCTCTCTCGTGTTCTTGAGTTCGCACGATCTTGATGTATCGCGAGCTTTGCTATTATAGTTGGATCTTATGATGTTTCTCCCCCTCTACTCTCTTGTAATGGATTGAGTTTTCCTTTTGAAGTTATCTTATCGGATTGAGTCTTTAAGGATTTGAGAACACTTGATGTATGTCTTGCATGTGCTTATCTATGGTGACAATGGGATATCACGTGATCCATTTGATGTATGTTTTGGTGATCAACTTGCGAGTTCCGTGACCTCGTGAACTTATGCATAGGGGTTGGCACACGTTTTCGTCTTGACTCTCCGGTAGAAACTTTGGAGCACTCTTTGAAGTTCTTTGTGTTGGTTGAATAGATGAATCTGACATTGTATGATGCATATCGTATAATCATACCCATGGATACTTGAGGTGACATTGGAGTATCTGGGTGACATTAGGGTTTTGGTTGATTTGTGTCTTACGGTGTTATTCTAGTACGAACTCTATGATAGATTGAACGGAAAGAATAGCTTCATGTTATTTTACTACGGACTCTTGAATAGACCGATCAGAAAGGATAACTTTGAGGTGGTTTCATACCCTACCATAATCTCTTCATTTGTTCTCCGCTATTAGTGACTTTGGAGTGACTCTTTGTTGCATGTTGAGGGATAATTATATGATCCAATTATGTTATTATTGTTGAGAGAACTTGCACTAGTGAAAGTATGAACCCTAGGCCTTGTTTCCTAACATTGCAATACCGTTTTTGCTCACTTTTACCACTTGCTACCTTGCTGTTTTTATATTTTCATATTACAAAAACCTATATCTAGCATCCATATTGCACCTGTATCACCATCTCTTCGCCGAACTGGTGCACCTATACAATTTACCATTGTATTGGGTGTGTTGGGGACACAAGAGACTCTTTGTTATTTGGTTGCAGGGTTGTTTGAGAGAGACCATCTTCATCCTACGCCTCCCACGGATTGATAAACCTTAGGTCATCCATTTGAGGGAAATTTGCTACTGTCCTACAAACCTCTGCACTTGGAGGCCCAACAATGTCTACAAGAAGAAGGTTGCGTAGTAGACATCAAGTTCTTTTCTGGCGCCATTGCCGGGGAGGTTAGCGCTTGAAGGTATATCTTTAGATCTTGCAATAGAATCTTTTAGTTTCTTGTTTATCACTACTTTAGTTTATAATAGAAAATTATAAAAAATGTAATTGAGGATACCTCATATACTTCATCTTTTTAATGTCTTTCATGAAAATAAGGATTTCGATAATTGTGCCAAAGTGTTAGAAGAAGAATGCATTAGAATGTTTGGCACTAAATATTTGGATGATGATAATGATTGCAATGTTTTTAGTATGAATTCTTTGAATATCCATGATGCTAATGATATGCAAATCCACAAACTTGGGGATGCTATGTTTGATGAAGATGATATTTTTTATTCCCCAAGTTTTGATGAGCAAATTTATTTTGATGATAGCATGCCTCCTATTTATGATGATTATATTGATGAAAGTGGGTTTGGAAGAGTGTTAACTTTAGGAAGTAATGATCCCACTATTTTGGAGGATGTTGAATCTTATTGTGATAATTATAAAAGTGGATTTGGAGAGGTCATGACTTTATTTAGTAATGATTCCACTATTTCGGAAGAGGTTCCAATTGATTATGAGAACGAAGTTGCTATCTATGATGATTATTGTGATGACTTGTATGCTATTAAAAATAATGATAACCATGAAACTTGTCATCATGATTTTAATTTTCAATTGGATTATGCCTCACATGATAGTTATTTCGTTGAGTTTACTCCCACTTTCTGAATGGGAAGAATTTTGCTTATGTGGAGAGTAGTAAAATTTCTATGCTTGTAGATCATGAAAAGAATGCTTTATGTGATGGTTATATTGTTGAATTCATTCATGATTCTACTGAAGATTACTATGAGTGAGGAACATATGCTTGTAGGAATTGCAATAATATCAAGTTTCCTCTCTATGTGCTTAAAGTTTTGAAGTTATGCTTGTTTTGCCCTCCTATGCTAGTTGATTATTGTTCCCACAAGTTGTTTGGTCACAAAATCCCTATGCATAAGAAGTGGGTTAGGCTTAAATGTGCTAATTGTATTCTTCATGATGCTCTCTTTATATTTCAATTCTTATCTTTTATGTGAGCATCATTGAAATCATCATGCCAAGCTAGGGGCATTAAACGAAAGCGCTTGTTGGGAGGCAACCCAATTGTTATTTTTGTTCCTTGATTTTTGTTCCTGTTTAGTAATAAATAATTCATCTAGCCTCTGTTCAGATGAGGTTTTATGTTTTAATTAGTGTTTGTGCCAAGTAGAACCTTTGGGAAGACTTGGGGAAGGTCTTTGAGATCTTGCTGTAAAAAACAGAAACTTTAGCGCTCACGAGATTTGCTTCCATTTTTTACTGGAGAGTGCCATTTAGTTAAATCTTTTCGAAGATGATTAATATATAAGTTCCTCACGTCCAGCAATTTATTTTAGAATTTTGGGGGTTCCATAAGTATTCGAAACCTACAGATTACTACAGACTGTTCTGTTTTTGACAGATTCTGTTTTCATTGTGTTGTTTGCTTATTTTGATGAATCTATGAGTAGTATCGGAGGGTACAAACCATTGAGAAGTTGTAATACATTAGATATTACACCAATATGAATTTAGAATGAGTTCACAACAGTACCTAAGTGGTGATTTATTTTCTTATAGTAACGGAGCTTATGAGTTTTCTGTTAAGTTTTGTGTTGTGAAGTTTTCAAGTTTTGGGTAAATATTCGATGGACTATGGAATAAGGATTGGCAAGAGCCTAATATTGGGGATGCCCAAGGCACCCCAAGGCAATATTCAAGGACAACCAAGAGCTTAAGCTTGGGGATGCCCCGGAAGGCATCCCCTCTTTCCTCTTCGTTCATCGGTAACTTTACTTGGAGCTATATTTTTATTCACCACATGATATGTGTTTTGCTTGGAGTGTCATTTTATTTTGTTTTGCTTGCTGTTTTAATAAAAATATCAAGATCTAAAATTATTAATTGGGAGAGTCTTCATATAGCTAAATAATTATTTAACTACTCATTGTTCTTCACTTATATCTTTTTGGAGTAGTTTGTCATTTACTCGTGTGCTTCACTTATATCCTATGAGTAAATAGTGGAATGATTTGAATATCATAAATCTGAAATTTTATATGTTTCATATGCTTATACCATGGGGAGTAATGACTTCACATATAAGAAGTGGAGGTGTTAAATTTATTGAAGGTTGGCAAACATTGTATTGGTCACTTGAACAATTCAGGAAAGAATATCGAGGGAAGAGAGATTTCACATATAAATATACTATGTTCGACATATTTTGTAATTGTGAGAACTCATTAAAATATGACATACTAAAAGGTTAATGTTGGACAAGGAAGTCAACGTAATGGGTTACGTTTCTTATATCCGAAATAAAGTATATTGTCATGGATCAATCAACATGTTGAGCTTGCCTTTCCCCTCATGCTAGCGAAATTCTTTGCACCAAGTAGAGATACTACTTGTGCTTCCAAACATCCCTTAAACTAGTATTTCCATGAGAGTCCACCATACCTACCTATGGATTGAGTAAGATCCTTCAAGTAAGTTGTCATTGGTGCATGCAATAAAAATTGCTCTCTAAATATGTATGATCTATTAGTGTGGAGAAAATAAGATTTATACGATCTTGTGATGAGGAAGCAATAAAAGTGACAGACCACATAATAAAGGTCCCTATCACAAGTGGCAATATAAAGTGATGTTTTTTCACATTAAGATTTTGTGCATCCAACTATAAAAGCGCATGACAACCTTTGCTTCCCTCTGCGAAGGGCCTATATTTTATTCTTGTCTTATACCTTATGCAAGAGTCATGGTGATCTTCACCTTTCCTTTTTACATTTTATCCTTTGTCAAGCACATTGTGTTGGAAAGATCCTGATATATATATATATATATATATATATATATATATATATATATATCCAATTGGATGTAAGGCATCATGAATTATTATTGTTGACATTAACCTTGAGGTAAAATGTTGGGAGGCGAATCTATAAGCCCCTATCTTTCTCTGTGTCTGATTAAAACTTTGAACCCATAAATATCACGTGAGTGTTAGCAATTGTGAAAGACTAAATGATAGTTGAGTATGTGAAGTTTGCTGAATTAAAGCTCTGACATAGACCCTTCCTGAAAATAAGATGAATTGTAATTGTTTGATGACTAATAACACGGTTTGTTAGTTTTCAAGAAAGTTTATGATCTATACTTTAACATGTGAATAGTTTGTTACTTGATCATGAGAAGTTTTATGAGTTGAGCTACTGTTATGATATATAATGATGCTAGAAAAGGTGATTGAAATTATCATTGATCAAACTTGTGCACCTGCTAGAATTCACACTTCATAAATTATTTCTTTTATCATTTACCTACTCGAGGACGAGCAGGAATAAAGCTTGGGATGCTGATACGTCTCCAACACATCTATAATTTATGAAGTATTCATGCTATTATATTATCTGTTTTGGATGTTTTTGGGCTTTACTAAACACTTTCATATTACTTGTGGGACTAACCTATTAACCCGAGGCCCAGCCCAAATTGCTGTTTTCTTGCCTATTTTAGTGTTTCTAAGAAAAGGAATATCAAACGGAGTCCAAACGGAATGAAACCTTCGGGAGAGTTATTTTTGGAACGGAAGCAATCCAGGAGACTTGGAGTAGACGTCAGGGAAGCTTCGAGGAAGCCACGAGGCAGGGAGGCGCGCCCTACCCCCTGGGCGCGCCCCCACCCTCATGGGCCCCTCGTGGCTCCCCTGACCGACTTCTTTTTCCCATATCTGTCCATATACCCTAAAAAACATTGAGGAGCAGAATAGATCAGGAGTTCCACCGCCATAAGCCTTCGTAGCCACCGAAAACCAATCTAGACCCGTTCCGGCACCCTGCCGGAGGGGGGAATCCCTCTCGGGTGGCCATCTTCATCATTCCGGCGCTCTCCATGACGAGGAGGGAGTAGTTCTCCCTCGGGGCAGAGGGTATGTACCAGTGGTTATGCGTTTGATCTCTCTCTCTCTCTCGTGTTCTTGAGTTGGCACGATCTTGGTGTATCGCGGACTTTGCTATTATAGTTGGATCTTATGATGTTTCTCCCCATGTACTCTCTTGTAGTGGATTGAGTTTTCACTTTGAAGTTATCTTATCGGATTGAGTCTTTAAGGATTTGAGAACACATGATGTATGTCTTGCATGTGCTTATCTGTGGTGACAACGGGATATCACGTGATCCACTTGATGTATGTTTTGGTGATCAACTTGCGAGTTCCATGACCTCGTGAA
Source organism: Triticum urartu (assembly GCF_056163025.1). Lineage (NCBI taxonomy): Eukaryota > Viridiplantae > Streptophyta > Magnoliopsida > Poales > Poaceae > Triticum > Triticum urartu. The sequence goes on from NC_141877.1 coordinate 228,491,483, forward strand.
CTTATGCATAGGGGTTGGCACACGTTTTCATCTTGACTCTCCGGTAGAAACTTTGGGGCACTCTTTGAAGTTCTTTGTGTTGGTTGAATAGATGAATCTGAGATTGTGTGATGCATATCGTATAATCATACCCATGGATACTTGAGGTGACATTGGAGTATCTGGGTGACATTAGGGTTTTGGTTGATTTGTGTCTTAAGGTGTTATTCTAGTATGAACTCTATTATAGATTGAATGGAAAGAATAGCTTCGTGTTATTTTACTACGGACTCTTGAATAGACTGATCAGAAAGGATAACTTTGAGGTGGTTTCATACCCTACCATAATTTCTTCGTTTGTTCTCCGCTATTAGTGACTTTGGAGTGACTCTTTGTTGCATGTTGAGGGATAACTATATGATCCAATTATGTTATTATTGTTGAGAGAACTTGCACTAGTGAAAGTATGAACCCTAGGCCTTGTTTCCTAGCATTGCAATACCGTTTTCGCTCACTTTTACCACTTGCTACCTTACTGTTTTTATATTTTCAGATTACAAAAACCTATATCTACCATCCATATTGCACTTGCATCACCATCTCTTCATTGAACCAGTGCACCTATGCAATTTACCATTGTATTGGGTGTGTTGGGGACACAAGAGACTCTTTGTTATTTGGTTGCAGGGTTGTTTGAGAGAGACCATCTTCATCCTACGCCTCCACGGATTGATAAACCTTAGGTCATCCACTTGAGGGAAATTTGCTACTGTCCTACAAACCTCTGCACTTGGAGGCCCAACAACGTCTACAAGAAGAAGGTTGCGTAGTAGACATGAACAACTGCTACACAGTTGATATTTGGGCATGGGAGAGTAGGCGGACCAGGACAGCTGCATTTAAACGAAAAGAAGCAACTTATCTTAATGGGAAATTTAGCAGGACATGAAAAACAGTGCCATTGATTCATATTACTGGAGGCATTACATTGAAAACAACATTGATTTAACCTGTCCTTCCTTTTAACAGTGTGACTGCTACATTTTACCAGTGGCATTACATAAGAGGGGCTCGGGGCAACAAACATCAGAACATGATATCTGGGTTGGTCCCATTTTTGTTCAGTATAGCCACCTTATACCATGTGAGGCTAGCAAATCTAGTGCTGGACATACTCTGTTGACTTGTCCCCCAGTCCCCACTTCCTTTCCTTTTTCAACCAATAGATCAGGTTTATATTGAGTTTGTACTGCGTTTCCCTTTATTTCCCTATTAGACCAAGAGACCATTTGGATAGCTAGTCTCTGCTACTTTTCGCCCCCATTATTTCCTCTTTCGACCAAGTCCTAGATTCAGGTAACAAATTTCCCCCCACCCCCACCCTCTTTCTTCCTTGTTTGAACCAAGTAGTACTAGATTCGAGTGCATGAACTAGTTTTACCTCTTAACAGTAAAAATTTAGGTGGCTTTCGAACAGCCGATCAATCCTATCGATGAGGGGGCCTGAGAAATAGTAAAAGATACAAATGCAGCGACGTCAGGAGCTGGGGGAGTAGAGCAAGGCTGGTTTCGAAGGAAGTTATACCCGAGGGTCGCCGGGATGTTGCTAGGTGGGCAGCGGGAGGCCGGATCTGCCCACACTATGGCAGCAAGGAAGAAGGGGTCGGAGACCCTCCCTAGCCTGCGGTGCATGGGAGAGAACGACAAGGCACATTGATCGGGACGTGCCGGCAGTGGGTAAGAGCCGTCGCCGAGCTCGACTGCGTGAACGTTGCACCTTTTCACCTTCCCCGATGGAGAGGATCCGGCTGGATCTGTGACCAGCGGTGAGCAGAGAGAGAGAGAGAGTGTGTGGCCACCGCTATCATATTTAGATATGGAGAGGACGAGACAGTGTGAAGAGAGCAAAACTAGCAAGCAAGCGCGGAGGCTCCTGCCTATATAGTGGAGTAGTTTTCTTTTATCTACTGGAGCCAGATTGACCTCGTCAATGACTGTCGAGAAGTCTTCATGCACGTGCCCCAGAGGCGCAGTTGTTGTCATTTTGATCTGAAGCACTGGATAACATGTAACATGAAAAAAATGCCACATGACAAGAAACCATAACCTGACCGCCCCAAGGAGACAACATGAATCCTGACGGACAAACTATACGAGGATCAAAGCTCAAATAAAAAGATAAACTCGTAGAAAAGGGGTCCATCAATAGATGTCCTAATTAACATAGCTGGCCTGACCTAGATGGAAGCTAAGTAGTCTTCGTGCATGTGCCCCCAATGACCAACGCCTTGGAGGAACTCAGTTGTCGCTGTTTAACCCTCGCAATGATCTGAAGCACATGACACCTAATATTGCGAGATGACAAGAAACCTTTTTTTAGATTTCTCATCAGAACTACAACCTTGTACAACACAACCTGCATGATATGTAGACGATAGCCAATCCAGCCGTGTCTGCTGGAGTCTGCTCACATGCATAGACGAACTGATCTTCCGTGTCATGCAGGGATTGTCTAGGCACCGATGTTTATACAACACTGCTCCAGTACTATCGCCCATCTCTCTCTTCTATTAACTCACCCGACTTGCGGGGCCAGGGAGTGTGCCTATGGTCGGTTCTCAGTTGTGGTCCCACATGTGGGGGAAAAGTCAATATGACGCACGTTCCATTCAGAGAGTGGTGTGCTACACCGACTGGCTATCTGGGGTGCGATGCGAACGTGATGGGCATGTTGTATACTCCGTACGTGTGTACCGCCGTTTTCTTGAGGCTTTGCTACATGGCGCAATCCATGGATACAAAATTATACTATTTAAAAGTCGAGGGCGGGGCTTTTCCCACGCGGTAGGCGGGGAAGTTCTGCCTAGTCGGTTCGACAGAGATGTGAGAAGATGAGGGACAAGGCTGCTGCAAACGTAGGGTGTGTGATTTTACAGCGAGTTACTGCTGGACAGGTGGGGCCCCGTGATTTGACTTGCCATTATCATTTTAATTGCGGCGCTACGATCGACGCGAGTCTCCCGATTCCTGACCACCTCCATGGTATACAGGTGCCTCTCCCAATGCTCCACCATGTAGAGCATGGTTAATAGTATAGCCAGCTCCTGGTGCTGCATGAGTATATAAACATGCCATGTCATCAAAAGTTAGTAGTATTATTTATTAGTCCTACAATAGGGTTGTCTATATGGTTGGCTATAAGGTTTCTCTCACTTTCTCTCTATCTCTCTCCTTTGTCTAGGAGCACGTGTAGAGGCTGGCTCTTGCATGAGAGCCCACTCCTCCACTTTTTCCTTGCCTCTCTCCTCCACATATGCAAAAATGCCATGTAAGCGGGCTTATAGACCACTATTGTACTTGCTCGTACAGGTGCTAAGCCTGCCACATAGGCATAAAGTCTGATGTGGCAAGTTAATTAAGAAGAGAGAGACTAGTTTGGTGACTTCAGGAAGAAACGGTGCTAAGCGCGTGTACCTAGGTGAAAAGACAATTTTGAGTCTATAGCTAATTAAATGAAGCAAGCTTAGCAACAAAAAACTAAGCACCTATGCATTGGGGACTTGAGTTGCTAAGCCATTTAATGCCCTTAGTTTTCATCTAAGCACCATTTCATTGGAAGAGGTCACTCCTTGACAAATGCAGTAAATACTACGAAGAAAGAGATAGAGAGAAGTAAAAAAATACTCTTATAGCCAACCTTATAGCTAACCTTGTTGTATGAGTGACTAAGTGATACGTCTCCAACGTATCTATAATTTTTGATTGTTCCATGCTATTATATCATCTGTTTTGGATGTTAATGGGCTTTATTTTATACTTTTATATTATTTTTGGGACTAACCTATTAACCCAAGGCCCAATGCAAATTGCTGTTTTTTTGCCTATTTTAGTGTTTCGCAGAAAAGGAATATCAAACAGAATCCAAACGGAATGAAACCTTCGGGAATGTGATTTTTGGAACAAACGTGATCCAGAGGACTTGGAGTGGACGTCAAGAAACGAACAAGGAGTCCACGAGGCAGGGGGCGCGCCTACCCCCCTAGGCGTGCCCTCCCCACTCATGGGTCCCTCGTGGTTCAACCGACCTACTTCTTCCTCCTATATATAATCACATACCCTAAAAATAACCAGGAGCACCACGAAACCCTATTTCCACAGTGGCAACCTTTTGTACCCAAGAGATCCCATCTTGGGGCCTTTTCCGGAGCTCCGGCGGAGGGGGCATCGATCACGGAGGGCCTCTACATCAACTCCATGGCCCCTCCGATGATGTGTGAGTAGTTTACTTCAGACCTTCGGGTCCATAGTTATTAGCTAGATGGCTTCTTCTCTCTCTTTGAATCTCAATACAAATTTATCCTCGATCTTCTTGGAGATCTATTCGATGTAACTCTTTTTGCGGTTTGTTTGTCGAGATCTGATGAATTGTGGGTTTATGATCAAGTCTATCTATGAACAATATTTGATTCTTCTCTGAAATCTTTTATGTATGATTTCTTATCTTTGCAAGTCCCTTTGAATTATCAGTTTGGTTTGCCCTACTAGATTGATCTTTCTTGCAATGGGAGAAGTGCTTAACTTTGGGTTCAATCTTGTGGTGCTCGATCCCAGTGACAGAAAGGGAAACGACATGTATTGTATTGTTTCCATCAAGGATAAAAAGATGGGGTTTATATCATATTGCTTGAGTTTATCCCTCTACATCATGTCATTTTACCTAATGCGTTACTCTGTTCTTATGAACTTAATACTCTAGATGCATGCTGGATATCAGTCAATGTGTGGAGTAATAGTAGTAGATGCAGGCAGGAGTTGATCTACTTGTCACGGACGTGATGCCTATATACATGATCATGCCTAGATATTCTCATAATTATTCACTTTTCTATCAATTGCTCGATAGTAATTTGTTCACCCACCATAATACTTATGCTATCTTGAGAGAAGCCACTAGTGAAACCTATGGCCCCGGGTCTATATTTTATCATATAAGTTTCCAATCTATTTTATTTTGCAATCTTTACTTTCAATCTATATCATAAAAATACAAAAAATATTTATCTTATATTTATTATCTCTATCAGATCTCACTCTCGTAAGTGACTGTGAAGGGATTGGCAACCCCTTTGTCGCGTTGGTTGCGAGGTTCTTATTTGTTTGTGTAGGTACGAGGGACTTGCGTGTGGCCTCCTACTGGATTGATACCTTGGTTCTAAAAAACTAAGGGAAATACTTACACTACTTTGTTGTATCACCCTTTTCTCTTCAAGGGAAAACCAACGCAGTGCTCAAGAGGTAGCACTAAGTGATGACTATGTATGACATGCCAACATCAGATAGCCTAACACATTGTGTGAAATCTCCAAGGGAGCGAAAGCACGAGCGAGGCGGCAGTCGTGGTAGGCGCGACCATGATATGGGCTGCTGGCAGCCCTTGGATCTGAGATCAAACGGTCACATGCTAAGTTGCTGAAAAATTGCAGAATAACCCTCTAGGATAGGATATTCACCCATAGGTCTAGAATCACGCCATGCAACCGTTTGATCTCAGATCCAAGGGCTATCGGAAGCCCGTATCATGGGAGCATGGAAAGCTTCATATCACCTGTAATGTTTCCGACGCTTGACGTGCGCGAACTTGCAGATGCATGAAGCCATTTAATTGGACATATAGTAGAAATGACATCTAATTGCCCCCCATAGTACTGTGCATGAATCCATTTATCCATCGGGCAAGCCCACTACCCTGTCGTTCGCACGCCCCACTCAGCATTTTTACAATCAGAAAACTGCTAGTAGTTCGATCCTACTCGTCCCAGGCCGTCCTTTAACATTACGACAGTTCGCTCCTAGTCATCTAGTTGTTTCACATTACGGCAGTTCCACTAATCCTAACCCTCCTCCCAAATCCATGGCGTCCCAAATCTCCATGATCGGCGGTGAGTATAAGGTTAGAACCATCACCGGCGATGAGTTCGACGTCATCTACACTCGTTCTTCCGCGACGGTGAAAGGATGCCGTGCTCGCTTCAGACGCATGTTTGAAAAGTCAAATGATGAGTGGGTCGCTGGGCTAGATGTTGAGTACACCACGGTCCTGGGAAAAGGGAAGAATATAAAGGAGGAAGATAGGAAGAAGCCCGCCGTGATCCAAGTTTGCGTGCATAACTTGTGCTTAGTCTACCACATATGCCATGCCAACGTTGAGTGCGAGGATTTTAAGAACTTCCTCAGGGGCGGCAAAGTCAAATTTGTTTCTGTAGACTTTACGAACGACAAAGAAGTCCTGCGTTGGATAGGCATCATTGTAGGCGATTCGTTCGACCTCTAGAGGAATGTGCTGGTGTCCTCCCGTCATCCATCAATGTTGACCCTGGCAGCAACCATGGTTGATCCTTCGTATGGTAAATTGATGAAACCTCCGCCCAAGTTTCATCATGCATGGCAGTGGAATGTAATAGATATACACCACATCAATTACGCTGCAATGGATGCCTACCGTTGTTTCAATATCTACAAGGGTTGGATGAAGAGCGAGACCAAGTGTGCGGTTCAAGTAAAGAAGTATTGGCCAAGAGGAAGAGGGATAAGGATGAAGTTAAGCACGTGGACGAGGAGTCCGAGTAAGGTGGCAGTGTCGTTGCTCATGGTGGTTGTAATGCAGTGTCTACCGGATTAGTTGCGTAGTTTAATTTCAGGGTGCTTAGTTTTATTTGAGGGGTGTGTAGTCCTGAGCCCCCAGCAGAACCATGTTATGTTCCTTCTTGTTACTTTAACTCTTCAGTACATACATATTAGTATTTCTTATAGTTCATCTTGTAGTTGGTAGTACTACCACTCGTTTCTTCACATTATATACGTACAATATATATGGCCAACATCATATAGCTAGTAGTTTAGTTGTCAAAGAATTTCAGGGTGCTTAGTTTTATTTGAGGGGTGTGTTGTGCTGGCCACCATTATTGTGACTCAAATCTCTTTTGCCATGTTATAATGACATAAATACCTATGGACCAACATGTCAGCTCTCCCTCTATCTCACTACAGTACAATAAAGTGTGGGGCCTACTTGATCCCAACATCGTTCTTATTTTCCTGTAAAATTATTCGCTTGGTTACTCCTGACAAGCGGGGCCACACTTATCATTGTGAGAATCGGCTTATTTTTGTCATATAACATGGTCAACAGGTTTGACATGAAAATAACAATGTCTAATGGCATTTTGAGCAAACATCTAACAGAACAATGGCATTTTTGAGATATATAATTGCATTTTTGAGCAAGCATCTCACGGATGGACGACATCTTTGAGTAGTTGTAACTTCTAATGGCAAAACTGAGTAGTGATACACAACTAGTGGCATAAATAATAACAACCCAAGAATTAAATAGGTATGCTAATTTCTTTCATAGAATTTAGCACCCCATTTAAGAACATACTAGCTTTTTTAATAGTACTATATGCATAATTTGGCAACAAGCACTCTATATATGTACCACCTTTTTTCTTTAATTTCATCTTGTTAGTTTTGCTCCATGGCGCAATCCATCGATACTACTATTGTACAAAAGTATACATTTTTTAAAAGGCTAGAGGGCGGGGCAGTCTCGCTTGGTCGATTTCACGAGAGGCGAGGGCCTATGTGATTTGATGACTCATTACTGCTGGAAGGCGAGGCCTTGTGATTTGACTGCTCATATAAATGTTGCCGATGACCTAAGGAGGAGCAAAGAACCATGCCCTATACTCAAGTTTTCCACTAGAGTACTAGTACGAAGGAGAAGCACGAAACACGACAGCCAAGTGCCCTATGGCGATAAAAAATGATCTAATTTGCTAGTCATTGATCCCACGGCGCCGCTCATCGTTAGCATTGTTCTATTCATGCCTCGCAGAGAACGTGACACGTGCGGCGAAACACCTGAAGCAAAAGAAGAAACACAGGAGCAAAAGAAGAAGGAATATCACCCCCCAAAAAGAAGGAAGGCGCACACACAAGTTTGGGCGCTGCTCTCTACTACATGAAGGGTTGCTGGCCGCAGAGTCGTAACTGCTTCTTCATCGCCTCCACGCCCTCCATCTCCTTGCGCATCTCCTCCGCTGATACGTCCATTTTGCATCATGTTTTCTTACTGTTATTTATAATGTTTTTATCCTTAATAATGCTTTTTGGAGTAATTCTAATGCCTTTTCTCTCATAATTTGCAAGGAACACACCAAGAGGGAGAATTCCGGCAGCTGGAAATCTGGACCTGGAAAATCTACGCCAGGCCACCTATTCTGCACAACTCCAAATGGGCTGAAACTTTACGGAGATTTTTTTTAAGGATTTTTTAAGAAATATTGGAGTCAATAAACACTAGAGGGGGCCCACCAGGTGGGCATACCCCACCTGGGCGCGCTAGGCCCCCCTAGCGCGCCCTGGTGGGTTGTCGCCTCCTCGGCCCACCTTCGGTGCCCATCTTCTGGTATATAAGTGGTTTTGAGCTAGAAAAAATAAGAGGAGGACTTTCGGGACGAAGCACCGCCGCCTCGAGGCGGAACTTGGGCAGGAGCACTTTTGCCCTTCAGCGGAGCGATTCTGCCGGGGGAACTTCCCTCCTGGAGGGGGAAATCATCGTCATCATCATCACCAACAACTCTCCCATATTGGGGAGGGAAATCTCCATCAACATCTTCACCAACACCATCTCATCTCAAACCCTAGTTCATCTCTTGTATGCAATTTTGTTACCGGAACTATAAATTGTTGCTAGGGGGGGGGACTAGTAGTGTTGATTACATCTTGTGGTTGATTACTATATGGTTTATTTGGTGGAAGATTATATGTTCAGATCCATTATGCATATTAGTACCCCTATGATCATGAGCACGTTTGTTGTTTGTGAGTAGTTACCTTCGTTCTTGAGGTCACGGGATAAATCATGTTGCAAGTAATCATGTGAATTTGATATGTGTTCGATATTTTGATAGTATGTATGTTGTGATTCCTTTAGTGGTGTCATGTGAATAACGACTACATGACACTTCACCATATTTGGGCCTAAGGGAATGCATTGTGGAGTAGTAAATAGATGGTGGGTTGCGAGAGTGACAGAAACTTAAACCCCAGTTTATGCACTATTCCGTAAGGGACCGATTGGATCCTAGATTTTAATGCCATGGTTAGAATTTATTATTAATACTTTTCTTGTAGGTGTGGATGCTTGTGGGAGGGTTAATAATAAGTAGGAGGTTTGTTCAAGTAAGCACAGCTCCTAAGCACAGGTCCATCCACATATCAAATTATCAAAGTAGCGAACACAAATCAAACCAACATGATGAAAGTAACTAGATAAAATTCCCGTGTACCCTCAAGAACGCTTTGCTTATTATAAGACACCATTTTGGCTTGTACTTTGCCTCAAAAGGATTGGGCTACCTTGCTTCATACTTGTTACTATAATCGTTACTTGCTCGTTACAAATTATCTTGCTATCAAACTACTCGCTACGTACAATTTCAGCACTTGCAGACATTACCTTACTGAAAACTACTTGTCATTTCCTTCTGCTCCTTGTTGGGTTCGACACTCTTACTTATTGAAAAGAGCTACAATTGATCCCGTATACTTGTGGGTCATCAAGGCTATTTTTTGGCGCCGTTGCCGGGGAGTGAAGCGCTTCTGGTAAGTGGAACTCGGTAAGGAAACATTTATATAGTGTGTTGAAATTTATTGTCACTTGTTACTATGGAAAAAATCCTTTGAGGGGTATGTTCGGGGTATCTTCACCTTGTCCGGAAATGCAATTAATTGCCCCTCAACCTACAACACCTACTAAAAATATTGAATATGAAATTTCTTTGGGTATGATAGAACAACTGCTAGCTAATCCTTATGCAGGAGATGGAACTGAACATCCTGAGATGCACTTGATATATGTGGAACAAATTTGTGGATTGTTTAAGCTTGCAGGTTTACCCAGAGATGAGGTGATGAGAAAGGTTTTCCCATCTTTGAAGGGAAAAGCATTCGCATGGTATAGGCTATGTGATGATATTGGATCATGGAATTAGAATCGTCTGAAATTGGAGTTCCACCAAAAATTTTGTCCTATGCATCTAGTTCATCGTGATCGGAATTATATCTATAATTTTTGGCCTTGTGAAGGAGAAAGTATCGCTCTAGCTTGGGGGATGCTTAAGTCAATGTTATATTCATGCCCCAATCACGAGCTCTCAAGAGAAATTATTATCCATAATTTTTATGCTCGACTTTCTCGTATTGATCAAACCATGCTTGATACTTCTTGTGCTGGTTCTTTTATGAAGAAGACTATTGAATTCCGGTGGGATCTTTTTGAAATAATTAAACGCAACTCTGAAGATTGGGAACTCAATGAAGGTAAAGAGTCAGGTATTAAACTTACGTATGATTGTGTTAAATCTTTTATGGATACCGATGCTTTTCAAAAGTTTAGCACTAAATATGGACTTGACTCTGAGATAGTAGCCTCCTTTTGTGAATCATTTGCTACTCATGTTGAACTCCCTAAGGAGAAGTGGTTTAAGTATTACCCACCTATTAAAGAAGAAATTAAAGAACCGGTACCAGTTAAAGAAGAAACTATACTTTATAATGTTGATCCAGTTGTTCCTACTGCTTATTTTGAGAAACCTCCTTTTCCTGTTAGGATAAAGGAACATGCCAAAGTTTCAACTATGATTAACAAAAGCTCTGTTAGAACACCTAAAACAGATGAACAAATTAGAGTTGAACCTAATATTGCTATGGTTAAAGATCTATTGGAAGAAGATGTGGATGGGAATGTTATCTATTTTTGTGCAAAAGCTGCTAGAATTGCCAAACCTGAAAAAGGGATAAAGATAGACCAGTTGTTGGACTGCCTGTCATTTTAGTTAAAATAGGAGATCACTGTTATCATGGTTTATGTGACATGGGTGCTAGTGTGAGTGCTATTCCTTACAAGTTATATCAAGAAATTAGGTAAGACATAGCACCTACAGAGTTAGAAGACATATATGTTACTATTAAACTTGCAAATAGAGACACCATATCACCTTGTGGGATTATTACAGATGTTGAAGTCTTGTGCGGGGAAATAAAATACCCTACCGATTTTCTTGTTCTTGCTTCCCCACAAGATGACTTTTGTCCCATTATCTTTGGTAGACCTTTCTTGAACACCGTTAATGCTAGGGTAGATTGTCAGAAACAAACTGTGGGTGTTAGCTTTGGAGATGAGTCTCATGAGTTTGATTTTTTCAAGTTTAGTAGGAACCATCATGAAAAAGAATTGCCTAGTAAGGATGAATTAATTGGTCTTGCTTCTATTGCTGTGCCACCTACTGATCCTTTAGAACAATATTTGCTAGACCATGAGAATGATTTACATATGCATGAAAGAAATGAAATAGATAATATTTTCTTTGAGCAACGTCCTATGCTTAAGCACAATTTGCCTATTGAAACTCTTGGAGGTCCTCGCCCACTTAAGGGTGATCCTGTGTTTGAATTAAAACAATTGCCAGACACTTTGAAATATGCTTATCTTGATGAAAAGAAGATATATCCTCTTATTATTAGTGCTAACCTTTCAGAACATGAAGAACAAAGATTATTGAAAGTTCTAAGGAAGCATCGGGATGCTATTGGATATACTCTTGATGATTTAAAGGGCATTAGTCCCACTCTATGTCAGCACAAAATTAATATGGAACCTGATGCTAAACCCGTTGTTGATCCCCAACGTCGGTTAAATCCGAAGATGAAAGAGGTGGTAAGAACGGAAATATTAGAACTTTTGGAAGCAGGTATAATTTATCTAATAGCTAATAGTAGATGGGTAAGTCCGGTTCATTGTGTCCCTAAGAAGGGAGGTATAACTGTTGTTCCTAATGATAAGAATGGACTTATTCCACAAAGAATTGTTACAGGCTATAGAATGGTAATTGATTACAGAAAATTAAGTAAAGCAACTAGAAAAGATCATTACCCTTTGCCTTTTATTGATCAAATGCTTGAAAGATTGTCTAAGAACACACACTTTTTCTTCCTTGATGGATATTCTGGCTTTTCACAAATACTTGTTTCTCAACCTGATCAAGAAAAGACCACTTTTACTTGTCCTTTTGGAACCTATGCTTATAGACGTATGCCTTTTGGTTTATGTAATGCACCTGCTACCTTTCAAAGATGTATGACTGCTATATTCTCTGACTTTTGTGAAAAGATTGTTGAGGTTTTCAGGGATGACTTATTTGTTTATGGGAAGTCTTTTGATGATTGTTTAAGCAATCTTGATCGAGTTTTGCAGAGATGTGAACAAACAAATCTTGTCTTGAATTGGGAGAAATGCCACTTTATGGTTAATGAAGGCATTGTCTTGGGTCATAAAATATCTGAAAGAGGTATTGAAGTGGACCAAGCTAAGGTTGATGCTATTGAGAAAATTCCATGTTCTAAGGACATCAAAGGTATTCATAGTTTCCTAGGTCATGCTCGTTTCTATAGGAGATTTATTAAAGACTTCTCTAAAATTTCTAGGCCTCTTACTAATCTCTTGCAAAAGGACATTCCTTTTGTTTTTGATGATGATTGCCTGGAAGCCTTTGAAACACTCAAGAAAGCCTTGATTTCTGCACCCATTGTTCAACCACCTTACTGGAACTTGCCTTTTGAAATTATGTGTGATGCTAGTGATTATGCTGTTAGTGCTGTCCTAGGACAAAGAGTTGATAAGAAATAGAATGTTATTCATTATGCTAGTAAAACTCTAGACAGTGCCCAAAGAAATTATGCTACTACTGAAAAAGAATTCTTAGCAGTGGTGTTTGCTTGTGATAAGTTTAGACCTTATATTGTTGATTCCAATGTAACTGTTCACAGAGACCATGTTTCTATTAAATATCTTATGGAAAAGAAAGATTCTAAACCTAGACTTATTCGTTGGGTTCTCTTATTAGAAGAAATTGATTTGCATATTATTGATAGAAAAGGAGCTGAGAACCCCGTAGCCGATAACTTGTCTAGGCTTGAAAATGTTCTTGATGACCCACTTCCTATTGACGATAGTTTTCTTGATGAGCAGTTAGCTGCAATAAATGTTGCTAAGGGTACTCCTTGGTATGCTGACTATGCTAATTACATTGTTTCTAAATATTTACTACGTAGCTTTACATATCAACAAAATAAAAGAAATTCTTTTATGATTTAAGACATTACTTTTGGGATGACCCACATCTTTATAAAGAAGGTGTAGATGGTACGTTGTGTACCTGAGCATGAACAGGGGAAAATCTTACGGAAATGTCACTCTGAGGCTTATGGAGGGCATCATGCTGGAGATAGAACTTCTCACAAGGTATTGCAGTTTGGATTTTATTGGCCTACTCTCTTCAAGGATGCTCATAAGTATGTCTCATCTTGTGATGAATGTCAAAGAATAGATAATATCGGTAAGCGTCAAGAAATGCCTATGAATTATTCAGTTGCTGTTAAACCATTTGATGTTTGGGGGTTCGATTACATGGAACCTTTTCCTTCCTCTAATGGGTATACACATATTTTGGTTGTTATTGATTATGTTACTAAATGGGTAGAACCTATTCCAACTGGTAGTGCTGATCACAACACCTCTATTAAAATGCCTAAGGAAGTTATTTTCCCAAGGTTTGGAGTCCCTAGATATTTAATGACTGATGGTGGTTCACACTTTATTCATGGTGCTTTCCGTAAAATGCTTGCCAAGTATGATGTTAACCATAGAATGGCATCACACTATCATCCTCAGTCTAGTGGTCAAGTTGAACTTAGCAATAGAGAAATAAAATTAATTTTGCAAAAGACTGTCAATAGGTCCAGGAAAAATTGGTCTAAGAAATTAGATGATGCACTTTGGGCTTATAGAACAACATATAAAAATCCTATCGGTATGTCTCCTTATAAAATCGTTTATGGAAAAGCTTGTCATTTGTCTCTTGAGTTAGAACATAAAGCGTATTGGGCAGTTAAAGAACTCAATTATGATTTCAAACTTGCTGGTGAAAAGAGGTTATTTGACATAAGCTCATTAGATGAATGGAGAACCCAGGCCTATGAAAATGCAAAGTTATTTGAAGAAAAAGTTAAAAGATGGCATGACAAAAGAATCCAAAAGCGTGAGTTCAAAGTTGGAGAATATGTTATTTTGTACAACTCTCATTTTAGATTTTTTTGCAGGAAGCTCCTCTCGAAATGGGAAGGCCCCTATGTCATTGAGGAGGTTTACCAGTCTGGAGCCATCAAAATAAATAATTTCGAAGGTACTAATCCGAAGGTTGCCAATGGGTAATGAATAAAGCATTATATCTCAGGTACGCCTATTAATGTTGAAAGTAATATTATTGAAACTTTGACACTCGAAGAACACATAAAAGAGTCCTTCTGGAACACTTCAGAATCGTGAAAGTAAGGAGGTACGTGATATGGTAAGTAAACGGACTCCGAAAAATCTGTAGAATATTTTTTATCAGTATTGGAATATTTTAAAATTGTGGAAATAAAGAAACTCCCAGGAAGCGTACCCTGGTGGGCACAAGACACCAGGGCGTGCCAGGCTTGCCTCCCGTACTCCGTTTTTCTACCATTTACTTGTCCTGCAAGATAAAAAACTATATATACTTCCCGAATCTGTTGACCACTGTATCGCAGAGAAATCCTCTGTTCTCTTTTCCTTGTTGTTTTCTGTCAGATCCCATCTACCCTGGCCTTCTCAAGCTCCTCCAAGGACATGATATCTCCATCACCACGAAAAGGAGAATTGAGTATCGGGTATGGGCACCCCATTGGCTTCCGCCAAGCTTGGGGGAGGTGCCCCGGTATCGTATCATCCCACTATCTTTTTGCTTTTGTTTTTCTTAGTCCAATCTTTTGCTTTTAGATGAAATAAGGTTTAGTTCAATCCTTTCTCCTTTTGAGAGTTTGCCTAGTAATCTATCCCTGTAATCTTGTGCAAGCTGTATAACGAAGTTAGTTTTAGTTTTTTGCTTTCTTTACTTTCATGTTGCAAATAAAGAAAAGAAATAAGGAAGAAAGAAAAAGAGAAAGTAAATAAATGAAGAAAGGATAGAGATAATGAAAAGATTATATACTAATCCTATGGTAAGTTATAGCACCACATAAGGAAAATTATAAGTAAGAAAACTTTATTAGAGATTGACAAACATAGCATTAGTCAATGATGCAACTCATGAAAGAATTAATAAGGGAAGAGAAGATTCACATATAGATATACTATCCTAGAAATCATTTGTGATTGTGAGCCCTCATCAAAATATTATATGCCAAAATTGTTGATGTTGGACAAGGAAGACAACTTAATGGTTTATGTTTGTTTATATTCACATATAAGTCATATTGTCATAGATCCTTTAACATGTGATGCTTGCCCCCTATCTTTGCTAGCCAAAAATTCTATACTACGTAGAGATACTGCTTGTGCATCCAAAAACCCTTAAACCCAAATCTTTTTCAAGAGTCCACCATACCTGCCTAGGGATTGAGCAAGATCCCTCAAGTAAGTTGTCGTCGGTGCAAAAAGGTAATAAAATTGCTTCTAAAAATGTGAGATCATTTAGTGTAAGAGAAAATTGAGCGTTGTACGAACTTGGATGACAAAGAATAAAAGCGACAGACTGCATAATAAAGGTTGTCATCTTAAGGGGCAATGCAACATGACGTTCTCTTGCACTAAGGGATTGAGCATACAAACAAATAAGCGCATCGAAACCTCTGCTTCCCTCTGCGAAGGGCCTATCTTTTACTTTTTTGCAAAGAGTCAAAGTTTTCTCTCTATTCCTTTTATTTTTCTCTTTTTACAAGGATCATGTGGTGAGGAAAGATCTAGGCACATATGTCCAGTTGAATATAGATAGCATGAGTTATTATTGTTGACATCACCCTTGAGGTGAGTATGTTGGGAGGCGAAACTATAAGCCCCTATGTTTCTATGTGTCCGATTGAAAGGTTTTGCTCATGGGTACAAGGTGAGTGTTAGCAATAATAGAAGACTATATGATGGTTGAGTATGTGGACTTTCCTAAAGGCTCTAACAAGTGACTCTTCCTGAAAAGATGATGAATTGTAGTTGCAAAATTGACTGAGAACATAGTTTGTTGGTTTCTAATAGAGTTTTTTCTTTATACTTCGATTGTGTGATGAACTATTAGTTATTCATGAGAAGTATATGATAAAAGTTCTATGATAAAAACCTATGTTTAATGCCGTTGCTATTATAATAATCAGCATGATGCTTCTATGATTGCGCATCTCCTCCCACGCCCTCCATCTCCTTGCGCATCTCCTTAGCTGATACGTCCATTTTGCATCATGTTTTCTTAATGTTATTTATAATGTTTGTATCCTTAATAATGCTTTTTGGAGTAATTCTAATGCCTTTTCTCTCATAATTTGCAAGGAACACACCAAGAGGGAGAATTCCGGCAGCTGGAAATCTGGACTTGGAAAAGCTACGTCAGGCCACCTATTCTGCACAACGACAAATGGGCTGAAAATTTCTGGAGATTTTTATGGATTATTTAAGAAATATTGGAGTCAATAAACACCAGAGGGGGGTCACCAGGTGGGCACAACTCACCTGGGCGTGCCAGGCCCCCCTGGCGCGCCCTAGTGGGTTGTGGCCTCCTCGGCCCACCTCCGTTGCCCATCTTCTTGTATATAACTGGTTTTGACCTAGAAAAAAATAAGAGGAGTACGTTCAGGACGAAGAGCCGCCGCCTCGAGGCGGAACTTGGGCAGGAGCACTTTTTCCCTCCGACGGAGCGATTCTGCTGGGGGAACTTCCGTCCCGGAGGGGGAAATCATCGTCATCATCATCACCAACAACTCTCCCATCTTGGGGAGGGAAATCTCCATCAACATCTTCACCAGCACCATCTCATCTCAAACCCTAGTTCATCTCCTGTATGCAATCTTGTTACAGGAACTATAGATTGTTGCTAGGGGGGATTAGTAGTGTTGATTACATCTTGTGGTTGATTACTATGTGGTTTATTTGGTGGAAGATTATATATTCAGATCCATTATGCATATTAATACCCCTCTGATCATGAGTATGTTTATTGTTTGTGAGTAGTTACCTTCATTCTTGAGGTCACAGGATAAATCATGTTGCAAGTAATCATGTGAATTTGATATGTGTTCAATATTTTGATAGTATGTATGTTGTGATTCCCTTAGTGGTGTCATGTGAACGTCGACTACATGACACTTCACCATATTTGGGCCTAAGGGAATGCATTGTGGAGTAGTAAATAGATGGTGGGTTGCGAGAGTGATAGAAACTTAAACCCCAGTTTATGCACTATTCCGTAAGGGACCGATTGGATCCTAGAGTTTAATGCTATGGTTAGAATTTATTCTTAATACTTTTCTCATAGTTGCGGATGCTTGCGGGAGGGTTAATCATAAGTAGGAGGTTTGTTCAAGTGAGAACAACACCTAAGCACCGGTCCACCCACATATCAAATTATCAAAGTAGCGAACACAAATCAAACCAACATGATGAAAGTAACTAGATGAAATTCCCGTGTACCCTAAAGAACGCTTTGCTTATTATAAGAGACCGTTTTGGCCTGTCCTTTGCCTCAAAAGGATTGGGCTACCTTACTGCATACTTGTTACTATTATCGTTACTTGCTCGTTACAAATTATCTTACTATCAAACTACACGCTACTTACAATTTCAGCACTTGCAGACATTACCTTAATG
Organism: Triticum urartu; assembly: GCF_056163025.1. Lineage (NCBI taxonomy): Eukaryota > Viridiplantae > Streptophyta > Magnoliopsida > Poales > Poaceae > Triticum > Triticum urartu. The sequence continues at coordinate 228,509,235 of NC_141877.1, forward strand.
AAAACTACTTGTCATTTCCTTCTGCTCCTCGTTGGGTTTGACACTCTTACTTATTGAAAAGAGCTACAATTGATCCCCTATTCTTGTGGGTCATCATACGCCATCTTCTTCATTTTGTCCATGACGCGGTATTTCTTGACGCGAGCCTTCATCATCTGTTCCACCGCCGCATTACGTACCTTGACAGCAGCCGGACGCTTGATGCGAAGCTTCGCCAACTCCTCCTTCTGTTCCATGACGAGGGACTGCAGCATCTTCATCGAGGAACTACTCTTCTCATGCAGCTTCTTCCAGCCGGTGTTCTCCTCCTTCAGCAGGTCGAGCTCGTGGCAGAGCTTCGCCTTGTCCTCCTGAAGCTACATGATTTCTCCAGTCGCCTTCTTATCCGAGGAAATGCTCTTCTTCAGCAGCATCACCAAGCCTGCGGTCAACTTCCCCTGCTCACTGAGCTCAGCGGGCATGTCATCGAGGCTCTCCTTCAGCAGCTCCACCAAGCCGTCGATGAACTCCTCCCGCTTATTCAACTGATCAGGCATGTCATCGAGGGATAACGACTCCAGCGCCGCCAGCTCGGCATGTTCGCCTCCGCGGCTAGGGCGCTCCTGAGAGCCCTCGCCTCCACGGCTAGGGCGCTCCTGGGAGCACTCGCCTCCGTGTCTAGGGTGCTCCTGGGAGCCCTCACCTGCTCATGAGAGATCTTTCGAGGTCTCTGCGAGGCGGCGGCCCCCCTCTTTTTTTTCCGCGGCCTTGGTTGCCGCTCCCTTGTTACAAGTAGTTCTCGACCTAGAGCTCTGCACACCGGCCATGACAAAGACGGGCGAACAAGAAATACTTATGAGGAGGAAGAGGTAGAGTGATTTTCGGCTAGGTACTAGTTCCCCTTTTTATAACCTAGTACTAGCACTAGTACTAAAACCTGCATAGTGGGAACACGTTCAGGTTTGATACGCACTAGGTGTGGGCAGGTTTGCACTTAATTATACTATACACTTTGGAATGTGATGGGAACAAGCTAAAGATTAATTGATGGTTTTGGTTTTGAGGCCCAAAACGACTTCCGGTGAGTTTCCTGGAACACAAATTTCAAGTACTACTGCTCAAATATGGTCGCACAAGTCACTGATGTAGCTGGTCATACATGTCAGACCAAGCCGATGTGTGTCGCGGGTCCGACCGACCGTCTATTGGTGCGACCGACCATAAGTATTACGTGATGGAGACTTCTGGTTGTGGCTTCGGGTGATTGTCACGACCAAGCATTGAAAAACTAGTGATAAATCAAGTACCATCTTTTTCCAAACGACCAAGAATTTTCAAAGGAATACAATACACATAGATGGAGTGATTGTCATGGTTGCAAACCGCCATGGTGCCGCAAGTTCACTTCAGCAGCAACCGAGTAGGTCACTGCATCACCGACGGGGAAGGAGGGCAGCTCACCTCACCTGCGATGCATGCCTAGTGGCGCTGCCGCAGCTGGTCCCATGATTTGGCTTCTCCTACCGCCCATTTGAAGAGTTGCACCGATTGCTCATGCCATTCCGCATGCATGCGCGTTCTTTCCTCCGTAGTTGACTCTGTGAATATGATCTCTGCCATTAGCCCTAGCTTGAAATCAACGCGACGCTGCCAGATGCTGACATCCCTTAGCATCTCTCCCCTGAGATCGCCTTGCGCCTCCGCCTTGTGCTGCACCAGGCGCAGCTCCTTCGAACTTCTCTCCAATTGATGCGGCGCTTCCTTGACCCGATTTTCCCTTGCTGCCCACCACCTGAAACGCAGCCCTGGCATGTCCTCTGGCGCCATCAATCTGTGATTCCAGAGCAATGTATCCCCTCTAAAACACATGTGGGTTTCGCTAAAAGCCGGCAGTGTTGCGGGCTGCAGCGAGATGGCAGCCTGCGAGATCCTGGGATCTAAGGGATTATCCATGGCGTGATCCTCCATGGCGGGATCCGGTGGGCGAGGTGGGGAGGCGAGCCTAGGCACTGGGAGAGCCCTACGAGAGTAAGATAAAGATAATACTACTCCACTCCATCCATATTTAAATACAAAGGCCACCAACAGTAGCACTGGCAAAAAATGATCATGCTGCCTGCGTCCTGGTTTATTGGCCCCCTTTTTTTGTGCCACTCTTTATGACATTCATAAATATTATGTTACTTAAAATATGGTCCAAAATTGGCACAAAATACAAAGGAGGCAATGGAAGTAGCAACCCATGATTTAACTACTCGCATGCACGTAGTGGAGTAGTAATGTCTTTCTCAACTACTTCCTCCCTCACGTCCACTCAATTTGCATGCGCTGTATTAATTGACCATCAATGAAGTGAAGGACTTTACATGCGTCAAATTATCACATGGGGTGGATCCTCCTACAAAAATGTGTCCCACTGTGTACCCGCATGTGCGTGCAAGGGAATAAGTGCGTGCGTGTACATCTTCGCTTCGTGCATTGATACGTCTCCAACTTATCTACTTTTCCAAACACCTTTGCCCTTGATTTGGACTCTAACTAGCATGATTTGAATGGAACTAACCCGGACTGACGCTGTTTTCAGCAGAATTACCATGGTGTTATTTATGTGCAGGAGAAACGTTCTCGGAACGACCTGAAACTTCATGGAGACACTTTTCAGAAAATAAGAAAAATACCTGCCAAAGATGAAGGCCAGGGGGCCACCACCTTGCCACGAGGGTGGGGGGTGCGCCTGCCCCCCTAGGGCGCGCCCCCTACCTCGTGGGCCCCTGTTGCCTCTCCGACTCCAACTCCACCTCCATATATTGAGTTTCGGGGAGAAAAAAATCAAGGAGAAGAAATCATCGCGTTTTACGATACAGAGCCGCCTTCAAGCCCTAAAACCTCCCGGGAGGGCTGATCTGGAGTCCGTCTGGGGCTCCGTAGAGGGGAATCCGTCGCCATCGTCATCATCAACCATCCTCCATCACCAATTTCATGATTCTCACGGCCGTGTGTGAGTAATTCCATCGTAGGCTTGCTGGACGGTGATGGGTTGGATGGGATCTATCATGTAATTGAGTTAGTATTGTTAGGATTTGATCCCTAGTGTCCACTATGTTCTGAGATTGATGTTGCTATGACTTTGCTATGCTTAATGCTTGTCACTAGGGCCCGAGTGCCATGATTTCAGATCTGAACCTATTATGTTTTCATCAATATATGAGTGTTCTTGATCCTATCTTGCAAGTCTATAGTCACCTATTATGTGTTATGATCCGTTAACCCCAAAGTGACAATAATCGGGATACTTACCGGTGATGACCGTAGTTTGAGGGGTTCATGTATTCAATGCTTTGTTCCGATTCTCTATTAAAAAGGAGACCTTAATATCCCTTAGTTTCCGTAAGGACCCCGCTGCCACGGGAGGGTAGGACAAAAGATGTCATGCAAGTTCTTTTCCATAAGCACGTATGACTATGTTTGGAATACATGCCTACATTATATCAATGAACTGGAGTTAGTTCTGTGTCACTGCTACGTCTTGAGCTTGCATTGGTTTTCCCAAAGAGGAAGGGATGATGCAGCGGAGTAGCGTAAGTATTTCCCTCAGTTTTTGAGAACCAAGGTATCAATCCAGTAGGAGGCCATGCCCAAGTCCCTTTCGTACCTACACAAAAAGATAGCCACTCGCAACCAACGTGATTAGGGGTTGTCAATCCCTTCACAGTCACTTATGAGAGTGAGATCTGATAGATATAATATTTTTGGTATAAAGATGCAAAGTAAAAAGTAAACAAAGTAAAAAAGCAAAGCAAGATTAAAGTGATGGAGATTGATATGATGAGAATAGACCCGGGGGCCATAGGTTTCACTAGTGGCTTCTCTCAAGAGCATAAGTATTCTACGGTGGGTGAACAAATTACTGTTGAGCAATTGACAGAATTGAGCATAGTTATGAGAATATCTAGGCATGATCATGTATATAGGCATCACATCTGTGACAAGTAGACCGAAACGATTCTGCATCTACTACTATTACTCCACTCATCAACCGCTATCCAGCATGCATCTAGAGTATTAAGTTAAAAACAGAGTAACGCCTTAAGCAAGATGACATGATGTAGAGAGATAAATTCATGCAATATGAAATAAACCCCATCTTGTTATCCTCGATGGCAACGATGCAATACGTGCCTTGCTGCCCCTTCTGTCACTGGGAAAGGACACCGCAAGATCGAACCCAAAGCTAAGCACTTCTCCCATGGCAAGAACTACCAATCTAGTTGGCCAAACCAAATGGATAATTCGAAGAGACTTGCAAAGATAACCAATCATGCATAAAAGAATTCAGAGAACATTCAAATATAATTCGTAGATAGACTTGATCATAAACCCACAATTCATCGATCTCAACAAACACACCGCAAAAAGAAGATTACATCGAATAGATCTCCACAAGAGAGGGGGAGAACTTTGTATTGAGATTCAAAGAGAGAGAAGAAGCCATCTAGCTACTAACTATGGACCCGAAGGTCTGAGGTAAACTACTCACACTTCATCGGAGGGGCTATGATGATGTAGAAGCCCTCTGTGATGACGGCCCTCTTCCGGCGGAGCTTCGGAACAGGCCCCAAGATGGGATCTCGTGGATACAGAAAGTTGCGGCGGTGGAATCAGGTTTTTGGCTCCTGTTTTGATCGTTTGGGGGTACGTAGGTATATATAGGAGGAAGGAGTACGTCGGTGGAGCACCGAGGGGCCCACGAGGCAGGGGGCGCGCCCTACGGGGGGCGCCCCCACCCTCGTGAACTCCTCTTTGATCCCTTGCAGTAGGGTCCAAGTCTCCTGGATCACGTTCGGTGAGAAAATCACGTTCCCAAAGATTTTATTCCGTTTGGACTCCGTTTGATATTCTGTTTCTCCGAAACACTAAAATAGGCAAAAAAACAGCAATTCTGGGCTGGGCCTCCGGTTAATAGGTTAGTCCCAAAAATAATATAAAAGTGGAAAATAAAGCCCAATATAGTCCAAGACAGTAGATAATATAGCATGGAGCAATCAAAAATTATAGATACGTTGGAGACGTATCAGTCACCCTAGGTTATGACTGTTACATGATGAACCACATCCGGCATAATTCTCCATCACCGATCCATTGCCTACAAGCTTTCCATATATTGTTCTTCGCTTATTTACTTTTCCGTTGCTATTGCTATCATCACTGCAAAATACCAAAAACATTACTTTTACTACTGTTACCTTCTGCTACCGTTATCACCACTATCATATTACTTTGCTACTAAACACTTTGCTATAGATATTAAGTTTCTAGGGGTGGTTGAATTGACAACTCAGCTGCTAATACTTGCGAATATTCTTTGGCTCCCCTTGTGTCGAATTAATAAATTTGGGTTGAATACTCTACCCTCGAAAACTGTTGCGATCCCCTATACTTGTGGGTTATCAAGACTATTTTCTGGCGCCGTTGCTGGGAAGCAAAGCTCTATTCTTTGAGTCACTTGGGATATATACCCGCTTATCATTATGAAGAACTTGAGAGATCCAAAAACCAAGATATATCCCTCAACTACGAGGGGAGGTAAGGAACTGCCATGTAGCTCTGCACTTGATTCACCTTCTATTTTGAGTAAGCTTGCGACACCTACACCTACACCTGCTTCTGCTATTCGTTTTGATATGTCGCATGTTATTGATGATGCCACTTCTGCTATGCATGATACTTATGATGAAACTACCTCTATGCCTGATACTACTATGCCACTTAGTGCTTTTCTTGATGAACAACTTGCTAGAGCTAGAGAAATTGAAAATATTGAATCTGATGATACTGATGAAAGTGATGATGAAGAACCATTTGCCATTCCTAAGGGTTACGTTTTTGATCAAGATGCTTCTTTAGCTATTTTAGCTTGTAGAAATAGAACTGAACTTAAAAGATTATTAGCTAAATGGAGTAAGCAATCTCTAAATGCTAGAATGAAACCTGACCCTGCTTTTGCTACTTCACCTATCTTTGTTACTGATAAGGATTATGAATTCTCTGTTGATCCTGATATAATTACTTTGGTTGAATCTGATCCTTTTCATGGTTATGAATCTGAAACTGTTGTGGCACATCTTACTAAATTGAATGATATAGCTACCCTGTTTACTAAAGATGAGAGAACTCGTTACTTTTATATCCTTAAAATATTTCCATTCTCATTAAAGGGTGATGCTAAGATATGGTTTAATTCTCTTGATCATGGTTGTGTCCATAGTCCCCAGGATATGATTTATTACTTCTCTGCTAAATATTTCCTTGCTCATAAGAAACAAGCTGCTTTAAGGGATATATATAATTTTGTGCAAATTGAAGAAGAGAGTCTCCCACAAGCTTGAGGGAGGCTTCTCCAATTACTTAATGCTTTGCCTGATCATCCTCTTAAGAAAAATGAAATACTTGATATCTTTTATAATGGATTAACTGATGCCTCCAGAGATTACCTGGATAGTTGTGCTGGTTCTGTTTTTAGGGAATGAACACCGGATGAAGCTGAAATTCTATTGAATAATATGTTGACAAATGAAAATAATTGGACACCTCCGGAGCCAATTCCCGAGCCTATTCCTAAACCAACTCCGAAGAAGAGGGGTATTCTATTTCCCAGTCCTGAAGATATGCAAGAGGCAAAGAAATCTATGAAAGAAAAGGGTATTAAAGCTGAAGATGTTAAGAATTTACCTCCTATTGAAGAAATACATGGTCTTAATTTACCGCCTATTGAAGAAACATATAATCCAAATCCTTTACCTATTGAAGAAACTCATGGTCTTGATAACCCGACACAGGTAATAAAGGTAAATTCTCTCTATAGATATGATAAAGCTGTAATCACATTCACTAAAATTGCTAGCCCATGCTTAGATGAGTTTGATAAATTTATGGCTAAGCAAGAAGATTTTAATGCTTATTTTGGTAGATAATTAAAATACAATTCAAATATGCTTGGACACTTGGGTGATTATATGGCTAATGTCAAAGGTGAACTTAAACTTATTAGTAAACATGCTTCGATGGTTACCACTCAAGTAGAACAAGTACTTAAAGCTCAAAATGATTTGCTCAATGAATTGAATAATGAGAATAATGATAATGCTGTTAGAGTTATGACTAGAGGTGGTAGAATGACTCAGGAACCTTTGTATCCTGAAGGCCATCCTAAGAGAATTGAGCAAGATTCTCAGAGAAATAATTTAGATGCACCTAGTTCTTCTAAAAAGAAGAAAAAGAAAAATGATAGGACTTTGCATGCTTATAGTGATCCTATTGTTGAAACACCTGAGAATCCAAATGATATTTCTATTTCTGATGCTGAAACACAACTTGGTAATGAAACTAGTGATAATGTTAATAATAATGTTCATGATGATGCTCCACCTAGTAATGATAATGATATAGAAATTGAACCCGCTGTTGATCTTGATAACCCACAATCAAAGAATCAACGTTATGATAAGAAAGACTTCGTTGCTAGGAAACATGGTAAAGAAAGAGAGCCTGGGGTTTCAGAAACCCATGCCCTTTCCTCCCAAACCATCCAAGAAAAAGGATGATGAGGATTTTGAGCGCTTTGCTGAAATGATTAGACCTATCTTTTTGCGTATGCGATTAACTGATATGCTCAAAACCAATCCTTATGCTAAGTATATGAAATATATTATTACAAATAAAAGAAAGATACCGGAAGCTGAAATTTCCACCATGCTTGCTAATTACACTTTTAAGGGTGGAATACCAAAGAAACTTGGAGATCCAGGAGTACCCACTATACCATGCTCTATTAAAAGAAACTATGTTAAAACTGCTTTATGTGATCTTGGAGTCGGTGTTAGTGTTATGCCTCTCTCTTTATATCGTAGACTTGATTTGAATAAGTTGACACCTACTGAAATATCTTTGCAAATGGCTGATAAATCAACTGCTATACCTGTCGGTATTTGTGAGGATGTGCCTGTTGTAGTTGCAAATGTTACTATTTTAACGGACTTTGTTATTCTTGATATTCCCGAGGACGATAGTATGTCTATTATTCTTGGAAGACCTTTTTTGAATACTGCAGGGGCTGTTATTCATTGCACTAAAGGCAGTGTCACTTTTCATGTTAATGGTAATGAGCACACGGTACACTTTCCGGGGAAACAACCTCAAGTTCATAGTATCAACTCTATTGGAAAAATTCCATCGATTATATTTGGAGGTTTTGAATTTCCTCTTCCTACTGTCAAGAAGAAATATGATATTCTTATTATTGGGGATGTGCATATCCCCATTGAGGTAACATAGTGTTATTCAAAATTTCTTCGGTTCCATGTTATTCGGAATGAGTTCGGTTAACAAGACTTGATCAACCTTGTTAGTGATTCCTTTTGATGATCATGAGATGGATGAAACTAGAAGGCACAACCTTCTGTACCCCACTTTTACTTTCTGTTATTTATATTAAATAAAATAGAAATAAATATTTTTCTGTCTGTTATCTGATTATCCGTGCAATATAAAAATACCTCAAAAATAAAAGTTCTCCAAATGCCCTGAAAATTAAATATGTTTTTTTCTAGAATATTTGAGGATTTATGGAACTGAGAACACACCAGGGGGGTCAACGACCTGCCCACGAGGGTGGAGGGCGCGTCTACCCCTCTAGGGCGCGCCCCCTGCCTCGTGGGCCCACGGTGGCCCTCCTCCACTTATCCTTTCACCCATACACTCCTTCTTCCTCCCCCAAACACGAATAACCAGCTCAAACCTGAGTCCAAGCTCATTTTGCTGCCATTTTCGATCTCCTTGCTCAAAGCACCTCTCACAAAACTGCTCTGGGAGATTGTTCCTTAGTATGTGACTCCCCCATTGGTCCAATTAGTTTTTGTTCTAGTGCTTTATTCATTGCAATTTTTTGCTGCTTAGGTGACCCTGTTCTTGAGCCCGCATGTCAAATTTATATGGTCAAAAGTAGTTTTGATGCATGATATAGGCCCTAGGCACTTGTAGGAGTAGTTAGTATCAATATTATTGAGTTTGGTTTACTTTTATTTTGAAGTTACTAAGAATTTCAGAATTTTTCAGAAAATGATGAGGAGACTTTTGAGGGGCTCATCGAGCCAAAGTTCGAAGGAAAAGGCACCAAAGCCTAAGTATAATCTGCCCCGCAGCACGGAGGTTCGGGCGTGTGAATGGCCTTCTGAGGATTTCTTGAGAGCAGTCGGGATTTACGAAGATTTTCATGAATTGGCTCAGACTGCAGGCCTTACCGCTTTCCTCCGCGACCAATGCGATCAGTATCTCTTGCTCACAAATATCTTTGTGCAAAACTTTCATTTCCATTCTAGGAGCTCACCACCTATGGTGGAGTTTTATTTATATGATGAGCATAAGGAGATGTCACTTTATGATTTCTGTCGGATTTGTTTAGTCCCTTTTGAGGGCAAGACAGAAGAACCACATCGTGATGATGTGGAGGGATTTACCGATACTACCATTGTAGGGGAAACAAGGAAGGTTTCCGATGCATGAATCACTAGCATACACTTTCCTGTTTTACGTTATTTTGCATTATTTGCTAGTCGTTGCTTGATTGGTCGCGGAAACTATGGAAACCTGAGTATCCATGATATTATTATTTTGCACCACGGTTTATACGGTGATAACTCTTTTAGTATGGGCGGCATTATTGCCAAATGGTTAAGTCTGAACCGTACCAAGGGCCCCATCTTTGGAGGCATCTATGCTACACGCCTAGCTGCACATTTTAACATACCTATTAGGCATTATGAGAAGGAAGAAAAGGTGCTGCCTTGTGTTTATTTAGATTATAAAAGTATGGTGGCGCATGATTTTATTGTTAAGAATAGGGAAGGAGAGCTTAAATATCAATTGTTCTTTAGTAAACATCATCCTGAGACTATTACCTTGCCTGCTCCTTGTTTGTTTGATTTGACTATAGGCACGTACCTTGTTCTGTTGACGGCTATTCACGCCTACCGAAACCCTGCACCAGCCGAGGAGCCAGAGCCGGAACCACAATTTGATCCTTCACGGCAGTCTAATTATCAGTGGCATCCGGAGATGATTGTCAGCCAGTGGCAATCAGAGTCTTCTTCTTCTGCATCACAGTACGACCCTAACTATTATTATGGATATCTGCCAGGCCAGCTGTGGCCACAGACCAACTTAGGCCAAAAGCCTAAGCTTGGGGGAGTACGTATTTCTCACCGACATTACATTTATGCTCACACACTCATTGCTAGATGTCGGTGCTCATACTTTTTCATTGTATCATCCATGCTAGTTTATTTTCCTTTTTATGCTTTCTTCTTGTGTGTTTAATAAACCTTAAGAAAACCCAAAAAAATTAGTTGTAGATTTTAATTAGTTTACTTTCCATGCTTGTAGTAGTAATTAAAAAGAAAACCCAAAATGATTTCCTGTTCTTCTTCTACTTGTTGGGAGCTTTCCCGTGTAAATAGTTTTATTTCTTTTCTTTTCTTTGGGGGTTGATAGGAGAAGACCATAATTAAATTGTTAAAGAGTCTCTTATATGCATTATTGTTGATCTGACAAAAGAGCCATATTGCCTTGTCTTCTCCTGTTTATTGAATGCCTGCAGATTCCAGCTTAGTCCAATACACGTGCACTATTATTATTATTCACATCATTCGGTCGTGCAAGTGAAGGGAAATTATGATGATATATGGTGGACTGGCTGAGATGAGAAAAGCTGGTATGAACTCGACCTCTTTTGTTTTTGTAAATATGATTGGTTCATCGTTCCCGATTCAGCCTATTATGAATAAACATGTTTGCAATGACAACTAGAGATCATAGTTTCTTGTGCCATGCTTGATTAGCTATGAGTTATAATGGTTTACCTTGCGTGCCAACATGCTATTAAAATGGTTATGATGTGGTATGATAGGGTGGTATCCTCCTCTGAATGATAAGTGACTTGACTTGGCACATGTTCACGCATGTAGTTGAAACAAAATCAAGATAGCCTTCACGATATTTATGTTCATGGTGGATTATATCCTACTCATGCTTGCATTCGGTGTTGATTAATTCTAATGCATGTTCATGACTGTTGTCGCTCTCTAGCTGGTCGCTTCCCAGTCTTTTGCTAGCCTTTACCTGTACTAAGCGAGAATACTGCTTGTGCATCCAATCCCTTAAACCCCAAAGTTATTCCACATGAGTCCACTATACCTACCTATATACAGTATCTACCTGGCGTTCCAAGTAAATTTGTATGTGCCAAACTCTAAACCTTCAAATAAATATCATGTTTTGTATGCTCGAATAGCTCATGTATCAACTAGGGCTGTCTGTATCTTCCATGTTAGGCGGGTTATTCTCAAGAGGAGTGGACTCCGCTCCTCACTCACGAGATAAATGGCTGGTCACCGGGATGCCCAGTCCCATGCTTTATGCAAACTAAATCAAAATAATTGCAAACAAAACTCCCCCTGGGACTCTTGTTAGTTGGAGGCACTCGTTGTTTCGAGCAAGCCATGGATTGATGCTTGTGGTGGAAGGGGGAGTATAAACTTTACAATTCTGTTTGGGAACCGCCTATAATGTGTGTAGCATGGAAGATATTGCCATCTCTTGGTTGTTATGTTGACAATGAAAGTATACCGCTCAAAATATCATTCACCTCTATTTTAAAACCGAGCTCTGGCACCTCTACAAATCCCTGCTTCCCTCTACGAAGGGCCTATCTATTTACTTTTATGCTGAGTCATCATCCTCTTATTAAAAAGCACCAGTTGGAGAGCACCGCTGTCATTTGCATTCATTACTATTAGTTTACATTGAGTATGACTTGACTGGATCTCTTTTACCATGAATTACAATGTCTAGTCGGCCCTTGGTCTTTAAAGGTGCTCTGAATTTATGTTTTGCGGTCTTAGAAAGGGCTAGCGAGATACCATCCTGTTATATCATATTATGATTGTTTTGAGAAAGTGTTGTCATCTGAGTTTAATTATTATGGCTCGCTAGTTAATTATGCTATTGATATGAGTAACTCGAGACCTATGCGTTATTGCAAATGTGGTTAGTTATAATCTTTGCTGAAAACTTGAATGTTGGCTTTACATATTTACAACAACAAGAGCAAACAGAGTTTGTAAAAGTTTTTCTTTATCACTTTCAGTTTGTCAACTGAATTGCTTGAGGACAAGCAAATGTTTAAGCTTGGGGGAGTTGATATGTCTCCAACGTATCTACTTTTCCAAACACTTTTGCCCTTGTTTTGGACTCTAACTTGCATGATTTGAATGGAACTAACCCGGATTGACGCTGTTTTCAGCAGAATTACCATGGTGTTATTTATGTGCGGGAGAAACGTTCTCGGAACGACCTGAAACTTCACGGAGACACTTTTCAGAAAATAAGAAAAATACCTGCCAAAGATGAAGGCCAGGGGGGCCACCACCTTGCCACGAGGGTGGGGGCACGCCTGCCCCCTAGGGCGCACCCCCCTACCTCGTGGGCCCCTTGTTGCCTCTCCGACTCCAACTCCACCTCCATATATTGAGTTTTGGGGAGAAAAAAATCAAGGAGAAGAAATAATCGCGTTTTACGATACGGAGCCGCCACCAAGCCCTAAAACCTCTCGGGAGGGCTGATCTGGAGTCCGTTCGGGGCTCCGGAGAGGGGAATCCGTCGCCATCGTCATCATCAACCATCCTCCATCACCAATGTCATGATGCTCACCGCCGTGCGTGAGTAATTCCATCGTAGGCTTGCTGGACGGTGATGGGTTGGATGGGATCTATCATGTAATCGAGTTAGTTTTGTTAGGGTTTGATCCCTAGTGTCCACTATGTTCTGAGATTGATGTTCTATGACTTTGCTATGCTTAATGCTTGTCACTAGGGCCCGAGTGCCATGATTTCAGATTTGAACCTATTATGTTTTCATCAATATATGAGTGTTCTTGATCCTATCTTGCAAGTCTATAGTCACCTATTATGTGTTATGATCCGTTAACCCCGAAGTGACAATAATCGGGATACTTACCGGTGATGACCGTAGTTTGAGGAGTTCATGTATTCACTATGTGTTAATGCTTTGTTTCGGTTCTCTATTAAAAGGAGACCTTAATATCCCTTAGTTTCCATAAGGACCCCGCTGCCACGGGAGGGTAGGACAAAAGATGTCATGCAAGTTCTTTTCCATAAGCACATATGACTATGTTCGGAATACATGCCTACATTATATCAATGAACTGGAGCTAGTTCTGTGTCACCCTAGGTTATGACTGTTACATGATGAACCGCATCCGGCATAATTCTCCATCACCGATCCATTGCCTACGAGCTTTCCATATATTGTTCTTCGCTTATTTACTTTTCCGTTGCTATTGCTATCATCACTGCAAAATACCAAAAACATTACTTTTACTACTGTTACCTTCTGCTACCGTTATCACTACTATCATATTACTTTGCTACTAAACACTTTGCTGCATATATTAAGTTTCCAGGTGTGGTTGAATTGACAACTCATCTGCTAATACTTGAGAATATTCTTTGGCTCCCCTTGTGTCGAATCAATAAATTTGGGTTGAATACTCTACCTCGAAAACTTTTTGCGATCCCCTATACTTGTGGGTTATCATGCATGTATTTCTAGTGTGCCTGACAGAGGACGAGCACATTCTTCTGGAAATAGCAGCGCGACACTGTGATCAATCCACAGAAGGAGATCGCAAGAACGCCTCCTGATGTGCCACGTGGCTTCATGAACTGAAAGAGAGACACTGTGTAGCGTGCCATTGGAATTCTAATTTACGTGTTTTTCACATACTGGAAGTACTAGTAAGGTATACGTGCATTGCACGCATCAGATTTGGGAACCAAATTATGAATAAATACCGCACTATAGCATGTAAGCTTTGAGTCATATATGCGTGATGTAAACATTCGTTTAATTCTTATATTTCATCTCATTCAAATTCAATAAGTTTTTATAAAAAAGTTAGGGCCTCTTTGATTCGTAGGATTTCCAAAATGCGGGAATAGAAAAAACATGCGATTAGAGTGGAATGTCGTCTTGAATCCTATAGGACTGTATGAGTGTTTGATTGTGCATAGAAAAAACGTAGGATTCTTTCAAAATTTCCTATGAAATATAGTGCAAATTAATCCTATGGTTTACAATCCTACGAATCAAACAATCAAGATAGGAAAAATTCCTAAGGATTAGAATCCTCCAAAATTCTTTTAAGAATCCTTTGAATCAAAGAAGCCCTTAATCTATTTCACGATTCATGGAATTGTGCGTTATAAAGCATAAAGTAAAAACAAATAATGACAATTTAACTAGAAAAAAGTTTGGGCAGCTATGATACAGAAGATTCTAGAACAAAGGAGAAGCACTTGTGTTTTGAGGTTTGTGCATTATGCTTAAGTTCAACCATGGAGTCTGCTAGATTGTACATGTGGAAAAATCTAGTGGGGGCTAGAAGATGGTGCGAGGGGCCAAGTGGAGGGACATTATGAAGGAGTGCACAAGTGCGAGATCGATATTTAAAGAGAGGGGGCGGGAACGTGCATTGTTGCGCGCAGTGGCGGAGCCATGAAAAATAAATGAGCTAGCAGGGGGCCAAGTATTGCTAGTCCTTTACGAGGAGGGCCAATTCATGAACTTAAACCATTTTACTAGCAATTGAACTAATGATCACATTCATATTAGCCTCAATATATAGTGATGTTAGTGGGGGGGGGGCTTGCTGCCCCTTGTCTTCGCCACTGTGCGCGCGTCTAAGAGATGAAGCGGAAGGCATGGATGATGAGAGGGGGACGTTGGATGGGATACCGACCTAAAGAAAAAGATTGCATGTGTGCGATGGATAATGCTGAGTGGTAGTGTGTGTGCATGCATGCATGAGAGAAAGTTAGTGGTACAATTATAAAGAGAAGATGACTGTGTGGGTGTAAAAGACTAGGTGAGGTCATAATCAATGTAAAGTTGAATTCAAATATTTGAATAAGAGATCATGATGTTTGAAACACATGCATGCATGAATGTAACTGAGATATGCGCGGTGTGGTTTGGAAAGGAGCATGCTATACTATATACACATTGAACAAGGTCAGACTGATTTGAATTTGAGATACCGATGACAGACATCGTTTGGCCACATTGCATCCGCGCATGGACACACTATTCTAATTGGAGATGATGGGTGGCTTTCGCATCACATATCTATATCTATACCCCTATATATATTATATTTTTATATTTTTATATAGTGTGCGAATAACTTTAACTTTGAAAGATGGTCGTTGGATGAAGCCAATTCGACGGTGCAGAGATGGCAAATTTGAGCACTACTGGTCGTTGGATATCATCTACATTCCACCAGATTTTGCCACATGTACAATCTAGAAGACTCCATGGTTGAACTTAAGCATAATGCACAAACCTCAAAACACAAGCACATCTTCTTTGTTTTAGAATCTTCCATATCATAATTGCCTAAATGTTTTTCTACATGATTTGCCATTATTTGTTTTTTACTTTATGCTTTACAACACAGAATTCCATGAATCTTAAAATAGATTAGCTTTCTTATAAAAACTAGATGATTTTGAATGAGATGAACTATAAGAATTAAACAGACATCTACATCATGCATATATGACTCAAAGCTTACATGCTATAATGTGGCATTTATTCAAAATTTGGTTGACAAATCCCATGCGTGCAATGCATGTGTACCTTACTAGTCTAAATGGTGTTTGTTTGTGTGTTGTGTGTGTTAAAAATATTGTACGTAGTATCATACATGGTTTAGATTGCAAACATCTAGCTAGAGCATACATGTACTATGATTTGTATTCAACATAAAATGGATACATATATTTGAATTTGAGATCGTATGTACATGTAGTTCGTATTTATATAGGAATTTACTACTCCTATATTCATGTCATGTATTGTGAAGATAATATTTAGATGGTTCTATAACTAACCCGAGTACAATCCCATTCCAACAGGGAAAATGTAGTCAAATTTAGTCCATATGCTAGACAACCAGAATTGTTTTTTATTGTTGAGGGAAGTGCAAATTGATTTGGTATTGTACACGTTAAGTTTGTTGTCCCGATTTTTTTTAGATTTTTGTTGTCATATTTGAATGCATTTCTAGTAATATAGTAAATCAGGACATGGCTCTCTCTAGTGATGAGGTGCGAATTGTCTTTTTTTGTACACGTTAAGCTTGTTCTCCCGAAATTTTAAGCCGCGCCTTGTTACGCCGAAATTTCAAGCTAGCATCTCTGTCTATTGTGCTACGAAACTCCCACCTCTTCAACCCGCGCCTTGTTACCCCAAAATATTTAAGATATATCTTTGTCTTTTTGTGCTCCGAAAACTCCCTCCATCTCAACCCGCGCGTTGCTATCCCAAAATTACAACGCGCATGAAAACTCCCACCTCCTGTGACATCCCGACACGTGAAATGCCTGTGATACCCCTGAACCAAAACAACCACCTAGCTCAAATCGGTGGGGGTACTTTCGTAACTTACCCACATTTCAGACAAGCGCGTCCCTAAGCCATGGTTCCCCCTCCCATCCCATCCGCCCACCCATTCATACACCGAGGCCACGAAAACCTACGAAGCCCCACACCCTCCTCCATCTGCCACCCAGCCGGAGCCTCTTCCCTAACGACGTCGTCCACAACAACACCTCGACGTCCCTCATCCACCGCATCGGATGAGGATCCGTCGTCGATCTCGTTGTCTCACCGGTTCAGCCACCCCGTCCTCCACCTCCAAGGAGTTGCCCCGATGTTCCCCTTGTCTTTCGCGCCACCTCCATTCCCACACCGCCATCTTCACCAGCACCACCGGAAGAGCAACATCATCACTGTCTCCTCGGACGAAGTTGAGGCCTAATCGGCGCCACCAAAGAGGTTCTACACTAATCGCCGTATTTTCTTCTTGATTCGATCTCACAGTGCTGCCAATGCTCGGTCTCGAGCCAACATGGCGCGGCTCCATCCACGGCAGTGTCGCCAGCCACTTCCTCCATGGCGTCTCTCCCTCGGCGGCGACATCCACATTAGTAGGACCTGCTGCTGCTTTGGCTATCGCTCATGCTGTTTCTCTGCTCTTGCTCTCGGTCCCCTACCTGGTCTGCTCTTGCTCTTGCTCTTGCTCACGCTGCTGCTCTCGCTCTTGCTCCTGCTTGCGCTGCTTTTCTCGCTCTTGCTCTTGCTTGCGCTGCTGCTTCGATTTAGCTACACTTCAGTTAACTGAATCGACTTTTGGGTCAATCAATTTTCAGGGGAGGGGGGGCTCGCAGGAGTTAAGGAAGAACCAGCCGCAGCGGGGAGGGGGGCTCACTAGAGAGGTACCCCACTATCTATCTTAGGGTTCAGGGTGGGGGCGGTGGTAGCCGGCGGTGGTGTGGCGGTGGAGTGGGGATCACCGGAGAAAAAGCTTGGCGCGCGCGCGGGGGGGGGGGGGGGAGCTACAGGGATGCCCTGGGTACCGGCAGACTGGCGGTGGGTAGTGGTTTCGGGGCGGGCGGGGCGGCGAGGCGGCGCGAAAGTGCCGCCAGCCGCGGGCAGCGGGGGCCGGCAGTTAGGCCGGTGGTGGCTGGCGGCTCAGGGGGTGGAGGTTGAATATGAACTGCAAGCCCTTGATTTCGTATCCAACGGCTGGAAAATCGACTGACCATAGATGAAAAAGTCAGCCGCGCGCTGCTGCTGCACGAGAAGCAGATACTGCTCTCGCTCGAGCCCCTGCAGCTGCTACCCGAGATGCTGCTACATGACCAGCTACCCCGGCTCTTGCACGTGCTGCTGCTCCGGGCACTGCTGCTGCTACTGCTTTTCTGCTACTAGTGCGTTTAGTTTCGACAGTAATATTCAGTTTCGACAACAAAATTCAGTTTTGATAGTTAAATTCAGTTTCGACAGTTAAATTCAGTTTCGACAGTTAAGTTCAGAGATGAGCGGCTGATGTATTTTACATCTAGCACTTTGTGGTTATGTATTTTATGTCATCTATTGGAGATGCTATTAGAATTCCACTCAGGTTAACATTGTCTCTCTTGTCCTGCTTCAGCCTCGTCGTCGTACAACTCACTGGAGCTGCTCCAACGAGGAAACCCTCCATCACAGCGGAGCAGTACCCCGGGCTCCATCTCTAGATGCCTAAGATCTTCTTCCCCTCCCCCGACAACCAAATCAGCCGGATCATCCTCACCAGCCAACCCAATCATGCTGAGATCGACATGGCTTCGCCAGAGAGGTTGTACACTTGTTGCATCTCTTTTTTACTCTACATGTTATATATATTGTCCACTGAGCACACGTAGTAATGTGAAATACGATTAGTTTCTCCTACTATATGACAAGCAGCGAGGTACCAGGCAACTTAGCTATTCATGATGGACTCTCTTGAATGCCATCATTATTTATGTTTGCGTGTTTGAGCTGTGCATTTGTAGATGGGCCTGGGAGTTGAGCTAGTAGGCAGTGGCCTGGGTCCAAAGTAGTAGAAGTAGCACAAAAACATTTTTTGAGTGTAGGCTTTTCCCTGCTCAAGACTGCCTACTAGAATCGCCAGTGCTTGAAAGGAAAACTGAAGGAAAAACATAGGAATTGGAAAGTTTCCTATGGTACTACTATTCATGCATTTGGTTCAAAGGAATGGAGCAAAGGAAAACTGTAGGATTTATTCCTTTAGTGTCTCCTTGAATGAAAAACCGTAGGAATTTTAATATCCACTTGTCCTCCTTTTCAAATTCCTATTCATGAAGCACAAGACTAATAGATAGTAGCATAATAGCATTATTATAACTGTACATTTTCTTGTGGTTTGACTTAATCTCACCATGCTTCTTTGCATCCTGTGTTCTTCCAATTCTTGTGAACCAAACACCCAGATTGGCAGAAATCCTGTGTTTTTAAATTCTCCATTTTGCACGTGCATTACTATCCTATTCCTGTGTATTTCCTATCCCAGCATTGCTAGAATCCTCAAATTCAAACTAGCCATTACACAATTACATTTGTTACAAATATGTGTCAAAGAAAACCTTGTGTGGTTCCTCCCACTCCTGTTGCGCTGTGTTCCACCCCAGTTCAGCTGCTCCAACGATGGAAGGGTTCACCACAGCAGGGATCCGCTCTCTAGACTGTCTTTCGCCGCCTCAGATCTTCTTCCCTGCCGCCGGCAGCCACGACAACTGCATTACCATCATCAACTGAGCAGATGACCTTGAGGACTACACGGGTCCGCAAGAGAGGTCGCACTCTTTCGTGTCTGCTTATGTTATGCATCGCTTAATATGATGACATGCTATTTTATCATCCTGTTCACCTATTAGACTCCAAGTCAGGTCCAAACTAATGCTAAAACTTGAGTTTTTAAATGGTTGTGGGGTACATATTGGGGTAGCAATCATTACTATCTATCTACTATCTAGTTAATCTTGGGTGTCTACTATGAGTCTCATGTTGGGTGCAAACAAACATTAATGGAACCATTATATTTTTTAATTAAAGCTATTATCTGCTTGCTATAATTGGTTTTGGGTCTATGCACAGTTTACTACCATTACTCTGGATTTGTGCATGCACTCCTTACATAATCTCACTATGTTTTATTCGTATGCATGTCAGTTATTGTACACAATGGAACTGAACATGTAGAAAAAAAGAGACGAGCCTTGCGTGGCAATAAAATTTAATGCAGACGTCGCTCCATGGTGGACGCAAAGTTAGCCCCTCCACCCATTTCGGATTGTAATCAAGAGGAAGATAACTGTTCTGAGGGGGATTCAGAAGGAGAAGACCACTCCTATTTACCCCCCCTGAGGTCTTCGCTCTTAATTGGCATGCTGATGTTGGTAATATCATGCATACGGTGCCTTGCATTGCTTACTTTATACATCAAATATGTCATCTGCTTAGTTTATACATGCTTTGTGTGCATGCCATCTGTTTAGTTTCTTTACCGTATATGTGAATCATGCAATGCCATCTTGTTTAGCCAGGGATCATATATGTGAATTTTGCAATGCCACCCTGGTTAGCCAGTCATCTTATATGTGAATTATACCATGGCATCATTTTTTATTACGTATTAAATTTGTAAACAATTTTAGTACATTCAATTACTCTTCCTGTGCATCAGCCATTCAACACGGTCATGGAAAAAATGGAGTGGAAACAAGGTCTTCAGAGCAGACAATGCTATCTGACAAAGTGCATGTCTTGCTGGTTACGGATAGCTCCACAGAGGAGGATTCAGAGACAGATGACCAGTCCTATTTCCCCTCGAGGTGCATGCTCTAACTTGGCAGGGTTGTGTTGCTCATATCGTGTGTATGGTGTCTTGCATTGCTATGTCATTTTCTTAGTTTAGACATGCTTTGTGTGAATGCCACCTGTTTAGTGTCTAATTACCATATATTTGAATTATACAATGCCATCTTGTTGCAAGACATTATATATGTGAATTATGCAATGCTATCTTGTTGCAAGGCATTATATATGTGAATTATGCAATGCCATGCTGTTTAGCCAAGCGTCATTTATGTGAATTATATCATGCCGTCCTTTTTGTATTTCTCATTGCATTTGTAGACAATGTTTTTATATTCAACTGCTCTTCCTGTGCAGCAGCCATTTGAATTGGTGATGGAGAAATCTGGAGTGAAAACAAGGTCTTCAGAGTAGACAATGCTACCTGCTGAAGCAGATATCTTGCTGGTTACAGATAGCTCCTCAACGGAGGACTCAAAGGCAGATGACCCATCCAATTATCCCCCTGAGGTGTATGCTCAAACTTGGTAGGGCTATATTACTCATATCATGCATATGTTGTATTGGAGTGCTTAGTTTTTACATCATATACACAATATTGAATGCCATCTCCTTAGTTGACACATCATATATGTGATTGCCCTCTGCTCACTTGCGTAGTATATAAATCATGCATCTGAATTATGGCATGCCAACCCATTTTCTAAAGGCATAATATAGTTATATCGTCTCATCATGTTTACATAGTCATCATATTTTGAATTATGTCATTCTATCCATGAATTATATCATGCCATCATGTTTCCATCAATGACATGTTTGTGAATTATGGGATGGCAACCACTTTAATAGACACATCGTATAGTTATATCATGTCATCCCGTTTACATAGTCATCATATTTTGAAGTATGTCATTTTATCCTGTTTAGTTAGCCATCATACATGTGAAATTGTGTCATGCTATCCTGTTTAATTTGCCATCATATATGTGAAATTATGTCATGCTATTCTGTTTCATTAGACACCATAACTGTGAATTATTTCATGCCCTGTTTTTTTCCCTACTATCCATTGCACCTGTCTATCTTACAATGTCTGTACATTCAATTACTTTTCTTGTTTATCAGCCATTTGAATTGGAGGGGGTGATGGCAGTATCTGTGGGAGTAAAAGCACGGTCTTCAGAAAAGATCGTGCTACCTGTCGATACAGATAGAACCACGGTTGTACTTGCCCAAGAACCAGCCCCTCCACACATAACCCAGACTCATGCAGATTGTACCCCTACCCAGTTGGACAGAGAACTAGCTACACCCCTTGTAACCCCAACCCCAGCAGAAAGTAACCTACTTCTAGTTGACATAGCACCGTCTCCACCATAGAGCACCCAAACACGAGTAGTTAGTAAAGCAACTACAGTGCCCAAAGCACGAGGACCACCACTCTGAACCCCAAGTCAACGCTTAAAGCAGAAGAAGAATTGTTCTTAGGTCAGGTTCTGTAGCTATGGTTCATACTCCTTTGCTCTTGCATCACTGTATTTACTCATACCAACTAATTCCAAATTTGAAGGATGCAATCAAACTCCAATGGCACAACAGGTATCTTTTAAACCTGTTTCTTTAACGTGTTTGCTGTTGTAACTTGCTCTATGTTAATTTCAGTTTCAATTGAATAAACAGTTATGTTCTCATGCCATGCACATTACAAGTGTTGTTATTGCTGTGTAGTTTCCCACACTTATATTCTGTCTATGCTGCTTTGTCTTAAATAGATATGATTTGAACTGTCTCTATCTTGATTTGGCAACATAAACTAGAATGGTATAGACCATAAAGTGACCATACTACATAGATATATGTTTGTTTCATGCTGTTATCCTGTCCACCTTACTACTGAACTGGTTTACCAAAATGAGTTTCATATACAACATGGTAAACATGTGATGTGTCTGTTTGTTTCTCTTTTAGAATGCGGATAAAATATTGGAGAAGAGTACCTCGTTATGCAATGGTAAAGGAAGTAATGCAAATAAGGTTCAAGATAGTGAGACATCCCTATTGGTCTCCAAGAAAGCTGATAAAAACTATATTGAAGACACTGAGACAACGCCAAAGTCCTCTCTTGATGTAGTGCTTGAGTTACTGGCTACTACTGCTGGCACCAGCTCTTTGAACTCGCTGCCTGTATCAGTTTAGCTTCTTGAGTCTCAACTTCAAGTTGAAAGACATCGATTAGATGTTATGCGACAGGAAGTCGAAGGACTGAGGAAGTCCCTGCAGAATTCATATGCATACTTTCGGGTGCAACAGCAAGTGCTGGAGGATTTAAGCGCCAAACAAGAGAAAGTTAATAAGCTTGCTAAGCATCTTGCCAGCATTATGGGTACCCAGGATATTGTTTCTTGAGCTCTTCTGAAGTGGTTTCAGTTTTGGACTTGTCTTGTTGCGGCGTTTATTTGCACTGGTCGCCAACTTTGACAACCAGTGTATGTGATATGCTGCTTTGTTCCCTATATTTGCACTGGTGGCGAACTTTGATGCCTAGTGGATGTAATATGTGTAATAGTTGTGATAGCCTAGCATAAGTTGCTTGCTTATTTATTTCCTTGTTGTGTTGTTTATTTGTTTATTTGTAGTCAGTGCAGTTCTTTTTCTGCGGTTTTCTAGTGGCCGCAATAACGTATTTAAAAAAAAACTAGGCCACAATAACCATGGGTTACATATTTACTGTAGTGACCCTAGGCCTCCTACGGGTCGTAGAAACAATGGGCCTTCTACGGGCCGTAGAAACAATGGGCCTTCTACGGGATGTATCATCATTGGGCCTTCTACGGGCCATATGATCGATTGGCCAAACATGGGCCAATAACAGACTGCATTATGGGCCGTAAACGTGCTAGAGTTGGAATCATCCATTCATGGGCCGTCCATAACGGGTCATCATTAATCGTCCTTATTTGATGATGCTATGAAAACGACCCAATGGATTAACGGGCCACAAATGGGATGATTGTAACCATGGGCTAAATTTGGCCCACGAGCAGAAAAGGACAATAACGGGCTGTAAGTAACCGAATGCTGCAAATGATCCCAAGAATAAATGGGCCCTAAGAAGGTCGAAAGATAACATGGGCTGGAAATGGCCCAATGGAATAATAGGCCATTAATGGGTAAAAAGTGATACACTGTTCATTACGGGCCAGATTCACCACGGACCATTAATGGGACCAGGGTTACAAAGGGCCTCATAAGGGCCCAAAGACGTCATGGGCCATACATGGGCCGGAAGTTAAAACGGGATGGAATCATATTGGACGGCCCAAATGATGCTACTAGGCCTAATTTGGATAGGCCGTAACATGCCCTGGGTTAGCGGGCTGTAAATGGGCTATATGCGAACAGGCCGTTAACAAGCTTTCGTGGGCCGACCCTCTACCTTTTGACCAAGTCAAATGGGCCGGCCTTTCCACAGGAATGGGCCTCTATTGGGCCATGCCATGTCTTGACGTATCCCAACGGTGAGCCGACACGTGTTTTCTCCAGCCAATGATGATTTTACACGTGAAAAATCCCCATTGGTCCGGGATGTTAACGGGTTATTGGATCCAAACCGGAACCCGATAGCTTAATGGCGACCTGTTATGGTGGATGCCATGTGTCGGTTACCCTTGACAAAAGCACTTCCATGACGCACCATTTATCGTCACGGAAGTGGACACTTCCGTGATGATAATTTTGGTATTGTCATGGAACACTTGTATGACAACACAGGTATGACTATCTTGATTCTGTCATAAAATCGTCATGGATGTACATGCATGAAAAAAACGTGACCTACTGTGATAAACACGTATCATCACGGAAGTGTATTTTTTATAGTGTTTCCTCCCACTCATTTCTTTCGAGAGAAACTCCTTCTCTAGAAATGTTCCATTCTTGGCAACAAAGATCTTGCCTTCAGATCTGTGGTAGAGGGTGTACCCAACAATTTCTTTTGGGTATCCTATGAAGACACACTTCTCCGATTTGGGGTCAAGCTTATCAAGCTGAAGCCTTTTGACATAAGCATCGCAACCCCAAACTTCAAGAAACGACAACTTAGGTTTGTTGCTAAACCATAGTTCATACGACCGGTATCGTCTCAACGGATTTAGACCGTGCCCTATTTAACGTGAATGCATCTGTCTCTAATGCATAACCCCAAAATGATAAAGGCAAATTGGTAAGAGACATCATAGAACGCACCATATCCAATAAAGTACGGTTACGACATTCGGACACACCATTACGTTGTGGTGTTCCAGGTGGCGTGAGTTGTGAAACTATTCCACATTCTATCAAATGATGGCCAAACTCGTAACTCAAATATTTGCCTCCACGATCAAATCGTAGAAACTTTATTTTCTTGTTACGATGATTCTCCACTTCACTCTGAAATTCTTTAAACTTTTCAAATGTTTCAGACTTGTGTTTCATTAAGTAGATATACCCGTATCTACTCAAATCATTTGTGAAGGTCAGAAAATAATGATACCCGCCGTGTGCCTCAACACTCATCGGAGCGCATACATCGGTATGTATTATTTCCAATAAGTCATTGGCTCGCTCCATTGTTCCGGGAAATGGAGTTTTAGTCATCTTGCCCATGAGGCATGGTTCGCAAGTATCAAATGATCCATAATCAGGTGATTCCAAAAATCCATCAGTATGGAGTTTCTTCACGCGCTTTACGCAAATATGACCTAAACGGGAGTGCCACAAATATGTTGCACTATCATTATCAACTTTGCATCTTTTGGCATCAATATTATGAATACGTGTATTACTATGATCGAGATTCAATAAACCATTTACATTGGGTGTATGACCATAGAAGGTTTTATTCATGTAAACAGAACAACAATTATTCTCTGACTTAAATGAATAACCGTATTGCAATAAACATGATCCAATCATATTCATACTCAACACAAACACCAAATAACTTTTATTTAGGTTCAACACTAATCCAGAAGGTAGACGGAGTATGCGATGGTGATCTTATCAACCTTGGAATCACTTCCAACACACATCGTCACTTCGCCCTCAACTACTCTCTGTTCATTTTGTTACTCCTGTTTCGAGTTACTAATCTTAGCAACTGAACCGGTATCAAATACCCTGGGGTTACTATGAACACTAGTAAAGTACACATTAATAACATGTATATCAAATATACCTTTGTTCATTTCGCCGCCCTTCTTATCTGCCAAATACTTGGGGTAGTTACGCTTCCAGTGACCATTTCCTTTGTAGTAGAAGCACTCAGTTTCAGGTTTGGGTCTAGCTTTGGGATTTTCACGGGAGTGACAACTTACTTGTGAATCTTCTTTAAGTTCCCTTTCTTTCCCTTGCCCTTTTTCTTGAAACTGGTGGTATTGTTAACCATCAACACTTGATGCTATTTCTTGATTTCTACCTTCGCCGATTTCAGCATTGCGAAGAGCTTGGGAATCATTTCCATCATCCCTTGCATATTATAGTTCACCACGAAGTTCTAGTAACTTGGTGATAGTGACTAGAGAACTCTGTCAATCACTATCTTATCTGGAAGATTAACTCCCACTTGATTCAAGCGATTGTAGTACCCAGACATTCTGAGCATATTCTCCTCCATCTTGTAGGCAAATAACTTGTCATACCTCTCGACACGAGCATGAGTTTGAAATACCAATTTCAGCTCTTGGAACATCTCATATGCTATGTGGCGTTCAAAACGGTTTTGAAGTCCCAGTTCTAAGCCGTAAAGCATGGTGCACTAAACTATTAAGTAGTTATCATATCGAGCTTGCCAAACGTTCATAACGTCTGCATCTTCTCCTACAATAGGTCTGTCACCTAGCGGTGCATCAAGGCCATAATTCTTCTGTGCAGCAATGAGGATAATCCTTAGATCATGGACCCAGTCCGCATCATTGCTACTATCATCTTTCAACTTAGTTTTCTTTAGGAACATATCAAAAATAAGGGAGCGAAAACGTGAGCTATTGATCTACAACATAGATTTGCAAATACTATTAGGACTATGTTCATGATAAATTAAGTTCAATTAATCATATTACTTAAGAACTCCCACTTAGATTGACATCCCTCAAGTCATCTTAATGATATGTGATCCAAATCAACTAAACCATGTCCGATCATCATGTGAGATGGAGTAGTCTTCAATGGTGAACATCTCTATGTTGATCATGTCTACTATATGATTCACATTCGACCTTTCGGTCTCCAGTGTTCTGAGGCCATGTCTGTACATGCTAGGCTCATCAAGTTTAACCCGAGTACCTGCATGTGCAAAAATGTCTTGCACCCGTTGTATGTGAACATAGAGCCTATCACACCCGATCATCACGTGGTATCTCAACACGATGAACTGCCGCAACGGTGCATACTCAGGAGAACACTTATACATTGAAATTTTAGTGAGGGATCATCTTATAATGCTACTGCCGTACTAAGAAAAATAAGATGCATAAAAGATAAACATCACATGCAATCATAATATGTGACATGATATGGCCATCATCATCTTGTGCCTTTGATCTCCATCTCCAAAGCACCGTCATGATCTCCATCATCACCGGCTTGACACCTTGATCTCCATCATAGTATCGTGGTCATCTCCCCAACTATTGCTTCTACAACTATCACTAACGCATAGTGATAAAGTAAAGCAATTACATGGCGTTTACATTTCATACAATAAAGAGACAACCATAAGGCACCTGCCGGTTGCTAGTAACTTTTGCAAAACATGATCATCTCATACAATAACGTATATCACATCATGTCTTGACTGGGGGAGTCCTGGATTAGGGGGTCCTTGGACTGCCGTACTATATACTTTGGCCGGACTGTTGGACTATGAAGATACAAGATTGAAGACTTCGTCCCATGTCCGGGTGGGACTCTCCTTTGCGTGGAAGTCAAGCTTGGCAATTCGGATATGTATATCTCCTCCCCTGTAACCGACTGTGTGTAACCCTAGCCCCCTCTGGTGTCTATATAAACCGTAGGGTTTAGTCCATAGGACAACAACAATCATAATCATAGGCTAGCCTCTACGATCTCGTGGTAGATCAACTCTTGTAATACTCATATCATCAAGATCAATCAAGCATGAAGTAGGGTATTACCTCCACCGAGAGGGCCCGAACCTGGGTAAACATTGTGTCCCCCGCCTCCTGTTACCATCCGCCTTAGACGCACAATTCAGGACCCCCTACCCGAGATCTGCCGGTTTTGACACCGACATTGGTGCTTTCATTGAGAGTTCCATTGTGTCGTCACCATAAGGCTTGATGGCTCCTTCTATCATCGGCAACGATGCGATCCAGGGTGAGGTTTTTCTCCCCGGACAGATCTTCTTATTCGGCGGCTTCCCACCACGGGCCAACTCGCTTGGCCATCTAGAGCAGATCGAGAGCTACGCCCCTGACCGTTAGGTCAGTTTGGAAACTTAAACTATACTGCCGACATACGCGGAGGCTTGATCTTTGACGGATTCGAGCCCATGTCAGGTGCGCCACACAGCCACGACGAGCATGACTTAGCTCTGCCGCCGGACAGTGTTCGGGAGATCACACCTGTGGCAACTCCGGCCCTTGATCCAGAGCAGACCGCGCCGTCCGAGGACGAGTGGATGGACCCTGCCATGGAGGCCGCACACTCAGCGGCGATAGAGCCGAATACTGACTTCACCTCCTATGAGACCTGTGTTGCCGGACCCTTGGATTCGTCCTCGGCCACGGGCTCCGAACCGCCTGTGTTTGTGCCTATCGAATCTGATTGGGCGCCAATTATGGACTTTTCCTCCGTGGATATCTTTCAGCACTCGCCCCTGGGCGACGTGCTGAATTCATTATGGTCTCTCTCCTTGTCGGAGGGCCCTTGCCCGAACTATGTCCGGCTTGAGTGGGAAGCGGACGATGAAGAAATTCGTTCCCCACCCACCACCCACTTAATAGCCACTGTCGACGACTTAACCGACATGCTTGATTTCGGCTCCAAAGACATCGACGGTATGGACGACGATGTAGGAGAAGAACAGGAACCACCGCCCACAGGGCGCTGGACTGCCACCTCATCATATGATATATACATGGTGGACACCCCCAAAGAAAGCGATGGCAATAAGATAACAGAGGATAATCCCCCCGAGAAGCAATCGAAGCACCAGCGTCAACGGCGCCGCTCTAAGCCCCGCCATAGCAAAAAACGGTGATACCGGCACAAGAGACAATAACGCTGCGGCTAGCGCCGAAGATGAAGATAATCCCCTCCAGCCAGGCCTCGAGCGGGAGGATGGGCAAGCTAGCCCTAAGGAACATGCTGCAGACGAAGAATCAGAGGATGACAATTACATGCCTCTCTCCGAAGGCGAGGTGAGCCTCGGCGACGAAGAATTTATTGTGCCTGAGGATCCCGCCGAATAGGAGCGCTTCAAGCGCCAGCTTATAGCCACAGCAAAAAGCCTGAAGAAAAAGCAACAACAACTTCAAGTTGACCAAGATCTGCTAGCGGATATATGGACCGAGGTCCTGGCGGACGAGGAATACGAACTCGAGCGCCCAACCAAAAGTTACCCAAAGCGTAGGTTGCTACCCCAACTCAAGGAAGAAGCATTAAAGCCTACACTTTCAGCGTATGATGCGGCTGACCGGCCACCTCGTGGCCGAGACAAAGCGGCATGTCAGGCCGAAGTCCAACCCGCACCCCGGTCACTAGTTAAACAAAAATACCAAGGCCCGGGGTAACACACAGGACATGCGAGACGTATTGAAAAACTAGGAAGGACATGCAAGATCGATCTACGGATCACAGGGGCGCGCCCCAACGCGTGACGACGACCGTCACGCAGGATATACTAAAAGCAAATCCGGCCAGGCCAAATACAGCAGACAAGACTCGTATGAACTGCGTCGTGATATAGCCCGGCACAGAGGCGCCACACACCCCCTATGCTTCACTGATGAAGTAATGGATCACGAATTCCCAGAAGGTTTTAAACCCATGAACATTGAATCATATGATGGTACAACAGACCCCGCGGTATGGATCAAAGATTTCCTCCTCCACATCCACATGGCCCGCGGTGACGATCTACATGCCATCAAGTACCTCCCATTAAAACTCAAAGGACCTGCTCGGCATTGGCTCAATAGCCTGTCGGCAAACTCCATTGGCAGTTGGGAGAATTTGTAAGATGCATTCCTTGACAACTTCCAGGGCACTTATGTGCGACCACCAGATGCCGATGACTTGAGTCACATAACCCAACAGCTAGGGGAATCAGCCAGGAAATTCTGGACTCGGTTCCTAACTAAAAAGAACCAAATTGTCGACTGTCCAGATGCTGAGGCCTTAGCGGCATTTAAGCATAACATCCGCGACGCGTGGCTCGCCCGACACCTCGGCCAAGAAAAGCCGAAATCCATGGCAGCCCTCACGACACTCATGACCCGCTTTTGTGCGGGCGAGGATAGCTGGCTGGCTCGCAGCAACAACACATCAAGAAACCCTGGCAATTCAGACGCCAAAGATAACAACGGTAGGCCACGTCGCAACAGACACAAGCACCGCAACAACGGCGACAACGCCGAAGACACAACAGTTAACGCCAGATTCAGTGGCTCTAAATCCGGTCAGCGGAAACAGCCGTTCAAAAGAAGCAATCCGGGCCTTTCCAGCTTGGACTACATACTCGATCGTTCGTGTCAAATACAAGGCACCCCTAATAAACCAGCCAACCACACCAACAAAGAATGCTGGGTGTTCAAACAGGCCAGCAAGTTGAATGCCGAAAACAAGGAAAAGGTGCTGCATAGCAACGACGACGAGGAGCCCCGGCTGCCGAACACAGGAGGACAGAAGAAATTTCCTCCCCAAGTGAAAACGGTAAACCTGATATACGCAACCCATATTCCCAAGCGGGAACGGAAGCGTGCACTGAGGGACGTCTATGCGATGGAGCCAGTCGCCCCAATGTTCAACCCATGGTCTTCTTGTCCGATCACCTTCGATCGCAGGGACCACCCCACCAGTATCCATCATGGCGGTTCTGCCACATTGGTTCTTGACCCCATCATTGACGGATTTCACCTCACTCGAGTCCTTATGGACGGTGGCAGCAACTTGAACCTGCTCTATCAGGATACAGTGCGCAAAATGGGTATAGACCCCTCGAGGATCAAACCCACCAAAACCACCTTTAACGGTGTCATCCCAGGTGTAGAGGCCTATTGCACGGGCTCAATCACACTGGAAGTGGTCTTCGGATCTCCGGACAACTTCCGAAGCGAGGAGTTAATCTTCGATATCGTCCCCTTCCGCAGTGGCTATCACGCACTGCTCAGACGAACCGCATTTGCCAGATTCAATGTGGTACCGCATTATGCATACCTCAAGCTCAAAATGCCAGGACCTCGCGGGGTTATAACAGTTAATGGAAACACAGAACGCTCGCTCCGCACGGAGGAGTACACTGCGGCCCTCACAGCAGAAGCGCAAAGCAGCCTTATGAGGCAAACCGCCAATTTGGCGAAAAAGACCCCGGACACCTTCAAGCGAGTCCGGAGTACCCTGCAAGAGGATCGCCAGGCACGTTTAGAGCTCGCCTAGCAATTCGGCCTCAGTCCTAGCACGTTTAGAGGATCGCCATGGCCCACAATGCGGCTCAACCACTTCAGGACCCGTATACCTTTAACTTTTTCTTCCTTTCAGGCCCCTATTCTCTGAAGGCCCTCTCCGATCATCTGATTATCGGACCCGTCACGGGAAGGAAACACCAAGGAAGCAAGAAGCTTTGACGTACAAGGTAATCCTCAGGTGGTCTCTGATAACCAACGATATACCTGTTTTGCATACCCACACGCAACTTGACCTTGGATAGGACATGTCAAATAGTCCTATCTTTTACTTATTACACTACATGTATGCATACGCTTTGACGTAACATCTAAATAACAATGTACAACATTAGCTCATTATTGCATTCCTTTATCTTCTTTCCCTGTCTGCTTATTTACGACAAATCGCACCCGTACATTCTGATATGACCAGTGCGCCAGGGGCTTCAGTGTACCCCATAACACGGCATGAAAAGTCCGAACACTTTTGACAGTGCGACACCCCGAACTTATAGCATTATATGCATCAGCTCCGAATCATGTCTTGGGTCAACAGTTGGGTTTGCCCGGCTCCCATGTTTTGGTACCTTATGTTCCGCTATATCGGCTAAGGTAGCACTGGGAGAACTACTGCGATTGTGTCCCGGTTCTTCCTGACGAGCACCTCAGTAGAGAAAGCCAAAAACTGATTGTCATGATGCGGCGAGAGCTGGTCGCTATTCGAGAGGTCTCAAATCCTTAAAGATTTTTCCCGCTTCGGGCGAGGAGTCGGCCTTATCCGATTTAGGCGTACATAGCGCCCCAAGTTCGGCCTTTCGAATACTAGGGGCTTCGCTGAAATTTAAAATTGTAGACTTCTATGGCTAAGTGAGAGTGATAAATCTTTATAGTCCGATTGCCTGGTTCGTTGTGCTGAACACCTCCTTTGAAGGACCCAAAACTGGGATAAAGAGTGGTCAGGTTTATCCCGAACACCTCAGTACTAGTTACATGGGGGCAGAAGCCGATGACTGGCCAACTCTCAAATTTTATAAACAACCGCACAGAAGGTAATATTTTAAATTAACAAGCGTTACATAGCGCACATGAACTTGTTCCACATTACAGGATCACATGAGTACATTCATTCAAATATTACATCCTTAGCACATTCCTCTGCCACAAGGCGAGCACCCTTCAGGACACTGTCATAATAGTTTTCGGGGTGGCAATGCTCCTTGCCCTCCGGCGGCCCCTCCACCAGCTTTTCGGTGTCCATCTTCGCCTAGTGCACTTTTGCCCGGGTAAAAGCCCTACGCGCACCCTCAATGTAGATGGACCACTTTATGACTTCAAACCGTGGGCAGACGTTCACAAGCCGCCTTACCAGGCCGAAATAGCTGCCAGGCAGGGGTCGCCAGGCCACAACCGGACTATGAGGCCCTTCATGGCCAGTTCGGCCGCCCTGTGAAGCTCGACCAGTTGCTTCAACTGGTCGCTCAAGGGCATCGGATGTTCGATCCTAGTATACTGAGACCAGAACAACTTCTCCGTCGAGCTCCCTTCCTCGGCCCGGCAGAACTCCGCGGCATCCGACACACTGCTGGGTAGATCTGCGAACGCTCCTGGAGAGCTCTGAATTCGGGTAAGTAAAAGGAAAGTTTCCTTCACATGCCTGCTTTGCATAATGAATGCCTTACCCGCCGCTATCTTCTTGAGGAAGTGGCCTCATCCTCAACTGCCACATAGTCTTCATCCTCAGATTCATAAGTTTTCTTCTTTCTGGCCCTGGTGGCAGCCTTTGGCAGATTGCTTGGTGTGCTCCTGCTGCCATCATCTGAGCTGCTAGAGGGACTAGTGCCCTCACTCAAGTGAACCTGCTCCTCTGACCTGTTCTGACTGTCACTTTGATCAGACATAATGCAATCTCTGACAGCTGACCCTGTGAATAGGTTATAGATGAGGTGGAGTGGATGAGCATCACAAAATACAGAGGTTTTTGCAAAAGAATGAATCAAAAACTTAGTTTTACTTTTCCTCAGAAAGCATTTCGGATCAACCGATTTGTAAACTTAGTGATACCGAAGCAACTTTTGGAACCTAAACTAGTGAACTCGGTCAGACCGAGTCACAGTTCGGTGGCACCGAGACTGCTAGGGTTTCACAAAGTCCTGAACTCGGTTACACTGATTTGCAATTCTCGGTCAGACCGAGAATCGCATGTGCAATGGCCTGAGCCGAATCGGTGGTACCGAGTTCCACAACTCGGTTGGTTCGAGATGGTTTCGGCGGAAACCTAACCCTAAATTTTCAATTCACGACTAAACTACGGAGTGTTTTCGATGGATAGAATGATCTCAATCGTGGCAAGATACATGGCAAAGCAATGTGCTGGGGAATCGGAGTTAGAACAGCACAAAGTTCAAGTTCATTCCCTAGTTCGGCGATGAACTTGCTACGGAGGCAACGACGGAGATGATCCCGTTGACGGCGGCGGAGACCAGCGGCAGGAGGCGGCTGGCGATGAGGAGGACAATACGGAGACCCAGGGAGGCAGAGCAGGCTAAGCGCGGGTCGAGGAGGTTCGGAAAGTTTTCCAAAATTTAACCCGTGGATATATATAGCCCGACCCTGTCGGTGTGACCGAGTGGAACAACTCGGTGGCACCGAGATTCATAACTGCAAGCAGTTACTGAAACTCGGTGTGACCGAAAAGTTTGAATCGGTTGCATCGAGGTTGAAAACCTAGATCGACTTAGTGATCTCGGTATGACCGAAATGGGTGAATCAGTCAGACCGAAACGCTCAAAGATGTTTTGGAAGTTTAAGTCTATGATGAATCGGGGACTCCGAGTGCTCCTCACACAGAGTGGTTCGAATCCTACTTGATCAAATTTTGTGATGCAGCATGAATAGAGTTTGAGACGAGAAAAGCATAGATAGCTAGAGAAGGTTCTTAGGCATTCTTGTCCATCCACCTGCCCAAAAGGAAACCAATCAATCAAAACAACAAGTGGATGTCCTCGAATGAGTAAATTATGCAACCAACATGCCCACACAATAAAATGACAAATGAAATATGTGGCAAAGCATGCACAAACAATTCTAGCATCTATCAAGCAATTGGCGATGACTAGGTCATCTATATATGAGTATATTGACTTAGGAGTCAAATGAGAACATTTGATCATAGGTCATACTCATCGTTTAAGCACAAGTGGGGTTACCACTTTTACATAAAGCATTGTTGTGTTCACACCATTAGAGTTGCTTTAACTCAATTGTTAGAGTAAAGCTCCCCCTAGATGTGAGATCCCCCCTAAGAGGGATGAACTAACCTTGGGTTTTGTCGATGATGACTTCATGTAGATGTTGAAGATGTGGATGCTCAATGTTGATGTAGATCATTTGGAGCTATCCTTTGGAGTGAGTTGCACTTTCAATACCTACACGGGTTAGTCCCACAAGGAACAAACAAGGATATCCATAGACATAGAGTGATGCACACACAAGATGATGTCTATGAAAGCTTTAGGTTACCTTGTCCCTTGTCTTACCAACAAGAGGGTTTGTGACTCCTTGAACTAGTGCAAGATGTGGAAGTTGATTCCACTCGTTCTTGCCAAAATGATAAGAGTGAAGTATGTTGGCAGAGTCACCCTCAAGAACTCTCTAGTTCTTCTTCTTCGGGATCCACACCATCTTGATGGGAATCCTCGGAGTTGTAGTTGTACTTGATGAAGTGGAACTTGATGTAGTCTTGGGAACCCACTTGACCAAGGCCTTAGGAGCTTCTTCAAATGCATCAATTTCCTCTTGAAGCTAGTCCTTGCCTTTTTGCTTGTGGTCTTGTGGTGGAAGATCATCTTGAGCTTGTGTCCCTTTGAAAGAAGTATGATCATACTTCTCTTGTTGAGGAACAAACTTCGTCTTGGGGCATTGATCTTCTTCCCACTCAACTCCATTGTCATTGAACTTTCGTTCAAAACCAATACCTAGATTCTTCCGGTGCCTTCCTTGCTTGCGTACAATTTCCTCGAATTGCTTACTCCCGGCACGGCTCTTGTAAACACCTTTCTCTATAATTCCCTTCAATAAGCTATTTTCTTGCTCAAGTGTAACTTGGCTAAGAGAATCATTAGTGGAATCAAGAGAACTACTAGAAGCAACAATATTGGATTTAGCATGATTATTGTCACTACTAGAAGAAGAATCTTTCTTGTTCTTGTTATTAGACTTGACTTGAGGCATGTAAGTGGATAAGAGTAAATGCTTGGCAATGTAAGAAGAACTTTTCTTGCGAAGATCATCATTGATTGCCTTTAAGAACTCATGCTCTTGCTCAAGGTTGAGCTTTTCAAAACGTAATTTCTCATGAGTCCTTAAAAGTTCTCAATGATCTCCTAAGATAGTTTCATGAGCTAACTTAAGAGTGTTTAGTTCTTTAGTTAGAGACTCAATCTTCTCCTTATCATTGTCCTTCGTTTCATCATAGTATTCATCACTATAGTTGTCAACAAGTAAATCATCATCACCTAACAAGTCATCTTCATCACTATTGAAATCAACATACTCGGGGTGTGATACCTTTGGACCTTTGGCCATGAAGCATCTTCCAATTTCTTCATTTGGTGAATCAAATATGTCATAGGAGTTGGTTGACACAAGTGCTAGACCGGAAACACCTTCATCTTGAGTATATACGGAGTCGGAGTGATAGCTTCTCTCGGAGTCATTGTCGGAGTCGGAGCCGGATACCCATTCACCAACATGAGCTTGATGTCTTCGTTTTGTGTAGCTCCTTGATGACTTGTCCTTCCTTTCCGAATCCTTGCTTCTCCGAGAGGGTCTTCGTTCATATCGATCATCCCTAATCCTTCTTTCCCTTGATGGTGATTCTTCTCTCCTACTTCTTCTTTTGGGAGAATCTTCTCTTCTCTTGTGGGGAGCCGTACACTCATTAGAGTAGTGTCCGGGTCTTCCACAATTGTAGCAGTTTCGCTCTCGACTAGAAGATCTTTTGTCATTGTAGGACCTTGACTTGGAACTTCTCTCTTTGCTTCTATTCTTGTAGAACTTGTTGAAGTTCTTCACCATTAAGCTCAATTCTTCATTGAAGCTTTATTTCTCACTTGATGATGTGGGGGCTTCACATGAGGCTTTGTAAGCACCACTTAACTTGTTATGGAGCTCCTCCTTATCCTTGAGTGACATCTCATGAGCAACAATTCTTCCAATGACTTCCGTTGGCTTGAGATCTTTGTAATTTGACATCATTTGGATCAATGTGAATACATTATCGTATTTTCTATCCAAGGCTCTTAGGATCTTCTTGATGATGAATTTGTCGGTCATCTCTTCACTTCCTAAGCTGGCAATCTCATTTGTGATAAGAGCAAGCCTAGAGTACATTTCAGCGACACCTTCACCATCCTTCATTTTGAACTTGTCAAGTTGACTTTGAAGCACATCCAACTTGGATTCCTTGACGGAGTCGGTACCTTCGTGCATATCAATCAAAGTATCCCAAATTTCCTTTGCATTCTCAAGACGGCTGATTTTGTTGAATTCTTCGGGGCACAATCCGCACAATCCGTTGAAGAGGATATCACAAGCTTGAGCATTGTATTAGAGCATCTTCAATTCTTCCGCGGTGGCATCACGATTCGGTTCTCTCCCATCAAAGAATTCACCTTGCAAGCCAACACACACAATAGCCCAAACGGCGGGGTTATGTCCAAGAATATGCATTTTCATCTTATGCTTCCAACTAGCAAAATTAGTGCCATCAAAGTAAGGACCTCTATGGTGGTAATTTCCCTCGCTAGAAGCCATACTCTCCTAGGTTGTGAAACCAAGGTTATGACCACCAAAAGCTATGGAAATCAAAGCAAATGGAGACCAAAGCTCCGATACCACTTGTAGGATCGAAAGTATGTCTAGAGGGGGGGTGATTAGACTACTTGACCAAATAAAAATCTATCCTTTTCCCAATTTTAGTCTTCGGCAGATTTTAGCTATCTTAGCACAAGTCAAGCAATCTTAACACAATTCAAGCAAGCATGGAAAGAGTCTATGAGTAGCGGAAAGTAAAGCATGCAACTTGCAAGAATGTAAAGGGAAGGGTTTGGAGAATTCAAACGCAATTGGAGACACGGATGTTTTTGTCGCGGTTCCTATAGGTGGTGCTATCGTACATCCACGTTGTTGGAGACTTCAACCCAAGAAGGGTAACAGTTGCGCAAGCCTGCGGAGGGCTCCACCCACGAAGGGTCCACGAAGAAGCAACCTTGTCTATCCCATCATGGCCATCGCCCATGAAGGACTTGCCTCACTAGCGGTAGATCTTCACGAAGTAGGCAATCTCCTTGCCCTTACAAACTCCTTGGTTCAACTCCACAATCTTTGTCGGAGGCTCCCAAGTGACACCTAGCCAATCTAGGAGACACCACACTCCAAGAAGTAACAAATGGTGTGTTGATGATGAACTCCTTGCTCTTGTGCTTCAAATGATAGTCTCCCCAACACTCAACTCTCTCTCACAGGATATAGATTTGGTGGAAAGAAGATTTGAGTGGAAAGCAACTTGGGGAAGGCTAGAGATCAAGATTCATATGGTGGGAATGGAATATCTTGGTCTCAACACAAGTGTAGGTGGTTCTCTCTCAGAAAATATGGGTTGGAAGTGTAGGTTTGTTCTGATGGCTCTCTCCACGAATGAAGAGTGGGTGGAGGGGTATATATAGCATCCACACAAAAACTAACCGTTACACACAATTTACCTATCTCGGTGAGACCGAACTGAGAAACTCGGTCGGACCGATTTAGCAAACCTAGTGACCGTTAGGATTTTCGGTGGGACTAAGATGCAACTCGGTAGGACCGATATGGTTAGGGTTAGGGCATAACGTAATCTTGGTGTGGCCGATTACACAAACTTGGTGGGACCGATTTTGGTAATAAGCTAACCAGAGAGTTGGTCAGGTAAACTCGGTGGGACCGATCGCTCATTTCGGTAGGACCAAAATGTTACAAAAGGGAAACAGAGAGTTTACATTGCAATCTTGGTGGGACCGATCGCTCATCTCGGTAGGACCGAAACGTTACGAAGGGAAACAGAGAGATTACAACCCCATCTTGGTGTGACCGAGATCCCTATCGGTGAGACCGATTTGCCTAGGGTTTGTGGTAGTGGCTATGACATCTGAACTCGGTGGCGCCAGATAGAAAGAATCGGTGGGGCCGAGTTTGACTTTTGGTTTAGGTCATATGTGGATGCGGGAAGGTAGTTGATGGTTTTGGAGCATATCAGTAAGCAGTATGAAGCAAGAACCTCATCAAGCAACACCTCATCCCTCCTTGATAGTATTGGCTTTTCCTATACACTCAATGTGATCTTGGATCACTAAAATATAAAATCTAGAGTCTTGAGCTTTGAGCTTGAGCCAATCTTTTTGTCCTTAGTATTTTGAGGGGTCCACTTTCCTCATCCATGCCATGCCATTCATTGAGCTTTTCCTGAAATATTTACCTTGGAATAGCATTAGCTCAATGAGCTATATGTTGTTAGGAATTACCAAAACCACCTAGGGATAGATGCACTTTCACCTCTGGATGGACAGGGGCCATCAACACAGACGGCATGCCCCCCTTGGCAAGGGGTCGCCTGACAGAATCCGGAACCACTGGAGGTTTCGACGCAGTATTCGGCTGGGGGCTAGACTTGCTGCACCCGGCATTAGAGCCCATGGGAGTCTTGCCCCTCATGCGCCCAGCGTCTGGAATATCGCCTTGGGGCGCCTCCGGAACTATCTCACCTTTGTTCAGTACCCTTTGAGACAACACCTCGACGTCGTCCGTAGGGCAAGGGGGAGGCGGTCGGGAGTGAATCGTTGTTCATCTCCGACGGGCCCAACAACTCATCCGAAGAGGATACGTCGATATGGGCTTTGGATGGGCTGCATGATCATGTTCGGCATGATAAGAAGCAATAAAATAAAACATACCAAGAACTATTATGGTATCCGGATACTTACGACTTCGCCAGGGGCTTGTCCCTGGGTAACCACTCCTCGTCGCTAAAAGCGGCCGCCGTGGAGCAGTCTGGAAGGAGAGTCCTTCCCTTCTTGGACCCTTCGGCCTCCCCTGACAGGGCAACCTTCCTTTTCTTGTCTCCCCCGGCTAGGGGGGGGGGAGAACTTGCCTCTTCCTCCTCCTCGTTTTTGTGGGAGGAGGGCACCTCGGTGTTATCGGACGAAGAGTCCGATACGACCTTGCGCCGGAGACCTTTCCTGGTCCCCGTGGCCTTCTTATCCGGCGCCTCATAGGGTGCCGGAACCAGCATCTCCATTAAGAGAGCCCTTGCTGGATCTTCGGGCAGTGGGGCCAGATAATCGATCCGCTCCGCTGTCGCGACCCAGTCCTGTTAAATGGCGTGGAGCCTTAGATCCCCCACATGATTATACTGGGGAAAGAAACATCTTACGAGATATAAGGATCTCACTGGATTGGCAGGGCGCTTTGCGCTGAGTCTGCGATCCTCGGTAAGGGGAGGAGATACCTCGGCGGACTTGAACAGCACCTTCTAGATGTCCTGGTGCATCGTGTCGAAGAGCTCTCGCAGCGTCTGGTGCTTGGCCGGGTCGAACTCCCACATATGGAATGCCCGTCTTTGACACGGGAGGATCCAGCGGAAGGGCATGACCTGGACCACGTTGACAAGCTTGATTTTCTAACTTATCATGTTTTTAACACAGTTCTGGAGTCCGGTCAGCTCCACTGATGAACCCCAGGATAGGCCCTTCTCTTTCTAGGAGGTGAGCTGCATGGGGATCCTGGATCAAAATTTGGGGGCCGCCACCCAGTTGGCGTCACGCGGCTCGGTGATGTAGAACCACCCCGATTGCCACCCCTTCACGGTCTCCACATAGGAGCCTTCGAGCCAGGTGACATTGGGCATTTGGCCCATCATGGCGCCTCCGCACTCCGCTTGCTGGCCGACCACCACCTTCGGTTTAACGTTGAAGGTCTTCAGCCACAGGCCAAAGTGAGGCTTGATGTGGAGGAAGGCCTCGCACACGATGATAAACGCCGATATGTTGAGGATGAAATTGGGGGCCAGATCGTGGAAGTCGAGCCCGTAGTAGAACATGAGCCCGCGGACAAATGGGTGGAGGGAAAACCCTAGCCCGCGAACAAAATGAGGGAGGAATACAACCCTCTCTTGGGGTTCTGGAGTAGGAACGATCTGTCCCACCGTCGGGAGACGGTGGCCGATTTTTTTGGCCAGATACTTGGCCTCCCGAAGCTTTTTGATATCCTTCTCCTGAACGGTAGAGGCCATCCACTTGCCTCCTGCTCCGGATCCGGACATTTTTGGAAGGGCTTTGTGGGTGGAGAAGACGAACGCTCGGGCGCTGGAGCTCGGGCGAAGGGGAATGGATCGGGAAGAAGAAAGTGTGGGTGCGAAAGGGAGTCCTTATCCCCTTATAAAGGCAGCAAGGATTCTGCGCCTCCCCACTTGCCTGGTGAACTCGCTTATTCCCCAAGTGTCATGATTGATGGAGCTGTTCGGTTACCCACACCCTTATTGATGAGAATCCTGTGATAAGGGGACACGATATCTGCTTTGACAAGACGTGACAACAAAACCGCCTCGCAATATGTGCAGTAGCCGGTTGAGAAAAACAGTTCGGATAATGACCGGGCCATGGCGTGATGTCACGTTATGAAAACTTGTCAGTAGATTAGATTTGTGGAAATATTATACTCTCTACTGTGGTACGTGGAATTTGTTTTGCAGAGCCGGACACTATTCTTGTGTTCTAAATCTTCTATGGAGTATTCGGAGGAGGAACCTGCCTTGCAATGCCGAAGACAATCAGCGCACCGGACACATCATCATTGAAGCCTGGTTCAGGGGCTACTGAGGGAGTCCTGGATTAGGGGGTCCTCAGACTGCCGGACTATATACTTTGGCCGGACTGTTGGACTATGAAGATACAAGATTGAAGACTTCGTCCCATGTCCGGGTGGGACTCTCCTTTGCGTGGAAGGCAAGCTTGGCAATTTGGATATGTAGATCTCCTCCCTTGTAACCTACTCTGTGTAACCCTAGCCCCCTCCGGTGTCTATATAAACCGGAGGGTTTAGTCCGTAGGACAACAACAATCATAATCATAGGCTAGCCTCTAGGGTTTAGCCTCTATGATCTCGTGGTAGATCAACCCTTGTAATACTCATATCATCAAGATCAATCAAGCAGGAAGTAGGGTATTACCTCCACCGAGAGGGCCCGAACCTGGGTAAACATTGTGTCCCCCGCCTCCTGTTACCATCCGCCTTAGAC
The DNA here is from genome assembly GCF_056163025.1 of Triticum urartu. Lineage (NCBI taxonomy): Eukaryota > Viridiplantae > Streptophyta > Magnoliopsida > Poales > Poaceae > Triticum > Triticum urartu. The sequence continues at coordinate 228,550,551 of NC_141877.1, forward strand.
GCACAGTTCGGGACCCCCTACCCGATATCCGCCGGTTTTGACACCGACATTGACCATATCACATCACAACTTTCCCTGCAAAAACAAGTTAGATGTCCTCTACTTTGTTGTTGCAAGTTTTACGTGGCTACTACGGGCTTCTAGCAAGAACCGTTCTTACCTACGCATCAAAATGACAATGGTGATTTATCAAGTTTGTTGTTTGAACCTTCAACAAGGACCGTCCATAGTCAAATTCGATTCAACTAAAGTTTGAGAAACAGATAACCGCCAGCCACCTTTATGCCAAACTAGTTGCATGTCTGTCGGTGGAACCGGTCTCATGAACATGGTCATGTAAGGTTGGTCCGGGCCGCTTCATCCAACAATACTACTGAATCAAAATAAGACGTTGGTGGTAAGCAGTATGACGATCACCGCCCACAAGTCTTTGTGTTCTACTCGTGCATATCATCTACGCATAGACCTGGCTAGGATGCCACTGTTGGGAAACGTAGCATGCAATTTCAAAAATTTCCTACGCCTATGCAAGATCTATCTAGGAGATGCATAGCAACGAGAGGGGGAGAGTGTGTCTACGTACCCTCATAGACCGAAAGCGGAAGCATTTGACAACGCAGTTGATGTAGTCAAACTTCTTCTCGTTCCGACCGATCAAGCACTGAACGTATGACACCTCTGAGTTCTGCACATGTTCAGCTCGATGAAGTCCCTCGAACTCTTGATCCAGCAAAGTGTCGAGGAAGTAGATGAGTTCCATTAGCATGACGGCATGGTGACGGTGATGGTGATGTGATCCGCGCAAGGCTTCGCCTAAGCATTACGAGAATATGGCCAAGGGTGTAATCTGTGGAGAGAGGCGCCGCACACGGCTAACAGAAGTTGATGTGTGTTCTAGGCGCCCCCCCTCATATATATAGGTGGGAGGGAGACGTAGCAGCCAAGGGGGCGCCCCAAGTAGGAGGAATCCTACTTGGGGGCCTTGTCTAATCCCCCGCCCTTACCATAATTTCCAGAGGGGGAAGGAAGGAGGAGGGAAGGAAGGGGGAGGCCGAATCCCTCGCCTTCCTTCTCTCTTCTCCTCTTTACTTCCCCTTCTGATTTGGCCTATAAAGGGGGTGCATCAGCTCATGTTGGCTGCTGCATTTCCCCTCTTGGCCCATTAGGCCCGTATCTTTGCCGGGGGTACCCGAAACCCCTTCTGATGACCCGATATGTACCTGATACTCCCCGGAACACTTCTGGTGTCCGAATACTATCGTCCTATATATCAATCTTTACCTCTCGACCATTTCAAGACTCCTTGTCATGTCCGTGATCTCATCTGGGACCCCGAATAACATTCGGTCACCAAAACACATAACTCATATAATACAAAATCATCATCTAATGTTAAGCATGCGGACCCTATAGGTTCGAGAACTATGTAGACATGACTGAGACACCTCTACGGTCAATAACAAATAGTGTAACCTGGATGCTCATATTGGCTCCTACATACTCTACAAAGATCTTTATCGGTCGATCCATAATGACAATATATGTTATTCCCTTTGTCATCGGTATGTTACTTGCCCGAGATTCGATCGTCGGTATCTTCATGCCTAGTTCAATCTCGTTACCGGTAAGCCTCTTTACTCATTCCGTAATACATCATCCTGCAACTAAGTCATTAGTCACATTGCTTGCAAGGCTGCTTATGATGTGCATTACCGAGAGGGCCCAGAGATACCTCTCCGATACTCGGAGTGACAAATCCTAATCTCTATCTATGCCAACCCAACAAACACCTTTGGAGATACCTGTAGAGCATCTTTATAATCACCTAGTTACGTTGTGACGTTTGATAGCACACAAGGCATTCCTCTGGTATCCGAGAGTTGCATAATCTCATAGTCAATGGAATATGTATTTGAAATGAAGAAAGCAATAGCAATAAAACTGAACGATCAATATGCTATGCTAACGGATGGGTCTTATCCATCACATCATTCTCCTAATGATGTGATCCTGTTCATCAAATGACAACACATGTCTATGGTTAGGAAACTTAACCATATTTGATTAACGAGCTAGTATAGTAGAGGCTTACTAAGGACACGGTGTTTTGTCTATGTATCCACACATGTATCAAGTTTCCGGTTAATATGATTCGAGCATGGATAATAAACATTTATCATGATATAAGGAAATATTGTCGGATTCGGGGTTTCGCAGCCCTTTGAGAGGTTCGATCTCTGGGGTGTGTGCGAACAACTCGTCCTCCCTAATCTACCCGCCCACTGATCCCATGGCCTAGCTCGACGAACCCAACGGACAAGAGACACAACAGTTTACCCAGGTTCGAGCCACCTTGCGGTGTAAAACCCTACTCCAGCTTTGTGGTGGATTGGCCTCAAGGGTTGAGGATGAACTAGTACAATGGAGAACAGCCTCAGGAGGAGAGGTGTTCTTGTGCTCGATGAGCTGGTGGGTGTGAGGATGATCTGAATGATCCCTCCCCTTCTATGGTGGTGGCTAAGTCCTATTTATAGTGGCCTTGGTCCTCTTGCCAAATGTACGGTGGGAAGGGATCCCACAATGGCCAAATTTGAAGGGAGACAACTAGTACATGCTATCCTGACAAAAGTAGTGTTCGCATGCAAAAGCTCCTGATTGTGACGTTGCGGTGGGCTCCACGATGACCTCCATCTTGCCATCTTGGCGGTCTTGGTCTTGTTGCACCGGAATGGAAACGTTTAGCTGATTCCATGGGACTCCGTGCCTACGATTGACTCCTTAGCAACAAAGAGGAAACTGGTACACTGCGCCTGCTGGCGCCAGCCCGGCCTTCGTCGTCATGGCTCACGTCATCCGAACCTCGTGAGGTGCATCTTCCATTGATATCTCCGTTCCTTGGGAGCCAGCCTGGGGAAGCCGCCCCCAGGGAGGTCTTGGTGTCGTCCACCTCGCGAGGCTTGGCCCCTCATGAGGGTCTTGAGTTGTCGATGTTGATGTTGGGCCATACCGGGCCGTTGACCGAGCACTATGTAGGCCGCAGGCAGGCAAGTCTAGGTACCCCCGTTCCCAGAACACCGACAGTACCCTCTAGGCCCAAGGTGCAATCGAACTTGGCTTCAAGGCGAAGCCAAAGGGCAAGTGCGGAGAGTCGCGGGCCCCAACCGCCTGTGGCCTCGAAGGACGCATGGCAGCCGACTGGACGTGGATGCCCCCATTTCCCCACGCAGCCTTGATATTCACCAGGCTCGGCGGCCACCGTTACCCACGCAGCTCCGCCTTCATCGCTTGTCGTGTGCTCCCTTGCCTTCTTCACCTTCCTGAGAAATAGCGGCTCCTTTCCCGGATCTGACACCGGCACTGGTCCTCCCTTGTCGCTCTGGCACCGCGGTTGAAGAAGAAGGGGAAAACTTGTGCTTCGGTCGAACCTCCGCCAGCCTTCAAGCCCGCGCTCAAGCGGTTAACGGTGGCCAATCAGGAAGGGCTGGACAAGATTCATCTGGTGCTCGCCGCCAATTCCAATGAGTGGAAGGCGATGGTGGTTTGGCCTGCTTCCCGGGCCATGGTCGACATGGCAGCCACTAAGATCCCCATCCATATTCACGCTCTCTTGGCTGGCTTGATCCCCCCTTTCTCTGATTTCTTCAACGCCATACTCACGCACTACCAAGTCCACGCGCTGCATCTGGATCCTCAATCCATCATTCTCCTTGCCAGCCTTCGTCTGCGAGGCCATGGTGGGCATTGCCCCTTCCGTGGCCTTGTTTCTCCATTTCTTCTCGCTTCACCTGGTCAACACCCGCCAGCACTCGGGGTGCATGGCCTTTCAGGATGTAGTGACAATAGCCGACTCGGGCAATGACTTCGAGCTCTCGCCAGCTATAAGTGGATTCCGGAAGCAGTGGGTGTTCGTTAATGTTGGCGTGCTCAACTCCCTGCTCTCGCTTCCACAGGTGCCGGCAGTACCCAGCTCTAGCTGGGGGCACGCGAAGCTCGTCGACCATCGGCTTTCCCACGTCTGGCGCCGGCTGGCCAGGTTGAAGAAGCTCGGGGTGACGGTGCCCATGGTGGTGAAGGAGTTCGTCCAGTGCCGCATTGCTCCGCTTTAGCATCATTCTCGACAAATGCGGGTCTTCACTGGCAGCGGGGACCCCATGAGGCTCCAGGTGCCCGCGCTTCCTCCTGAGACGCTGTGCATGTTGCTCGAGCTCTTGACGGGCGACCCGACGCCAGCCACGCTTCCGGAGGAGGGCTCCCTCGTGTAATGTTGCTCGAATAAGGAGGAGTTCGTGAGGCAGATGCCCCTTTTTGATGATTGGGGGCTGCACCCAGCCGGCCTTGAAGGGCCCCGCGAGAACCCCGTCCTCGTGGTCCCCCTGCCCGTCGTCCCCGCGGCGTGTTCCCCAGAGGCGGATGCAGGGGGCAAGCGCTGCCGGGGCGGCTGCTAAAGAGACGACGCAACCTGGCACTCCTGAGATGGCAACCCCCGAGGCTCGAGCGAGCCATCCTGAGGGGGCGGCCGGAGAGCTGGCGCGATCCAAGGCTCCCGAGGTCTCCGCCCCTGAAGCTGGGAGAAGCAGTTTTGAGGTCGAGGCTGGGGAGCTGGCGAAGTTCGACGCTCCCGAGGTCGCCACCTGAGGGGGCCCGCCGAATGCCCCAGATGCTGACGGTCGTGCCCCGTGCTTCGGCCAGCTTCACTTGAACCTTGAAGCACTCTACAAGAGGAAAGGGACTCCAAGCTGCATTGGTGACGCCTACCGGCCGCTGAAGTAGAGGAAGTACATAGCCATGGATGAGTGAGTACCTTATCTTCACAATTTCCTGCGTGTTGCGTCCTTTCCTAACAATGGCTCTTTAGTGTCCCTTCGGTTGCAGCGGCGAGGTCTCCCAAGGCGCGGCCTCCACCAGTCCTTGGCTCGCTCCCAGTCTCGAGCCCCCAACGCCTGACCATAGTGCGAGGCACGGGGCCTGTCTAAGAGGCGGACGCACTGATGGGAGGTCTTGATCCCGCGATCCTGACGCCCTTCCTTCACGGTTCGGCCTAGGGTGCAGAAGGCGTGCCGAGGGCTCCTCCATTGGTCATCACTGGTGGCTAGGAAACCCCGGCACTGGCTTCATCTTCGGGTAGCAAGGCCACGCCACCCAGCACCTCCACCGAGGCCCGGAAGGTGGCGGGGAAGGCACCGGCCTCCAGCCCCCCGCTAGGGGCACACGGGCCACCTCAAGCTTCCCCAAGAACTCCCGGCGCGAAGGATGTGCTTGGCCGTGTGTTGGAGCTCGCGCGCGGGTCCGGAGCCATACGCCTTGAGCTTTTGCGGGAGGCAATGGGTGCGCTGAGCAGGCTCGGAGAAGAGCTGTTGACATCGACGGTCGCGTTGAGGCGGAGGACCTTCGCCTGGCGCACGAGTGGCACCAGTTGATGGTCTCCATCATCCTTGGGCATCTTCAGCATGAGCGTGCCAGCGCAAAGGATGCAGCGTCCCTTGCAACCTCACGAGAGGCCTGTGCCCGGGCCTTGGAGGAGGCCGGAGTGGGCAACCATCGCCGTGAGGCTTCCGAGGAGCGTGAGCAGGAGCTCCAGGCCTCGAACGCTGCCCTTGAGCAGCAGATTGAAGCGCGCAGGGTTGTCTTGGCCGCATCACCAAGGGGAGCACCTTCCCAAGAGAGAGAGGTCCGGAAACGCGAGGAGGCACTGGCGCTGGAGGCCTTGGAGCGTAGCCTGGAGCTCGAGTGGCTGGAGGTGAGGGAGCGCCAGGTGGCCACAGCTGAGGACGCTGTCACCACGCGGGAAGCCAAGATCCAGGAGGAGGTCGATCGAAGGGTGGCGAAGGCTCGCACAGATCTTGCCAATGAGTACCACCTGAAGCTGGAGCTCCTGGAAGCCGAGGTTAAGGGCAGGACCACCGCCCTCAAGACAAAGCTGAACGAGGCAGAGCAGCACGAGAGGGCCACCATGGCAGCTCAGGCTTTGGCCCAGGCTGACTTGGCCTCCACATGCGTCAACTTGCTCTCACTCCAGCAGAAGATCGATGGCGCCGCGTCCCTCGCGAACAAGAATGCGGATGAGGCGTGCCGTCAGCGGACGCTGCAGCGCGGGCATGCATCTATGCTCCAGGCCCTCAGGGTGAGGGCCAACCGAGCCTTGAGCACCATATGCGAGGAGAGCGCCCCTCACCCGCGCGAGGAAGATTACGCCAGCCACCGCCGCTTCTTCACCGAGGTCGTGACACGCCTGGAGGACCGAGCCGCGAGGGCTCGTGAGCTCGTTGAGGAGAGGGGCCGGGGCCTCCTTGGGCGCGCATTCTCGCGTGTCTTCAGTCACCTCCTGAGCCGCAATCCCCATTTTTACTTCAACGCTGCCATAGACCCCGTGCGTGGGGTTATCCAAGACAACCTGTCGAACTAGGTGGATGACAACATGGAGGCACTGTTCACGGAATTCTCTCTCGAGGATGATGCGGCCGTGGTCGCGGCCGATAGGGGTGATGCGGAGGGCGATAATGAAGGCGACGATGGCGACGACGCAGATGGCATGGATGAAGACGACAAGGGTGGCGCGAAAAGCAGTGCCTCCGGCTAGACCTGTATTTCCTTTTGCCTTACCTGTATGAAAGAAAAACCTTAGCTGTGGCCCCGTGGGGAGTTGAAGCATTTTTGAAGGGGGGGCCCTTATAATGTATGAAATGAAATGTACGAGCTGGTGAAATGCCCTTTAAGGAAGGGGTTAGGCTGCGCCGTCGCGGGCCTGCGGGGCCCTGAGCGGGGTAGCTGTTGCCACTTATCTTGGTTCCGCAGGTCTTGAGCGAGCCCTGACATCCTAGTTGAACCTTCCTCCCGAGATGGGCCCTTCGGGGCCGCTAGATCCCAGGTCTCCCGAGATGCCTGCTGCCCATTCAAGGGAGCCTCGCGAGGAGCGGATGCCGGACTACCGCAAGGTATGCGCATGGTGATCCTGCGGCGGTTGCATCCTTGACCCCGAGGGGGTCTTGTCGCTGCCCGGGCTGGTCCGAACGTACCTGGCAAGAAAATACCACGCCCAGCCCCCGCTCGCGAGGTGCTCGCAGGGGGTAGCGGGTGTGAGCCCCTCAGAAAAACATGCGACCAGAAAGTAAGAAAACCGACACAAATCAAGGGAAAATTCCCCCGTTTTTAATAAGCACAAGGAATCTCAAATCTCGGTCCAAGAAGGCGGCGAATTGATTTACAGAAAGAGGGGCAAAAGTAAACGGCCGCGTCCGGCACCTATCTTGTCTTCTTGTCTTCTCACCTGCGCAGAGCTAAGTGATTTCACTGGATGTGAGCATAGTCATTGGGGGACAGTGTCGATGGCCAGTGCGGAGCATGGTGCTTCCACTTGGACGTGGGCGGGAGCCCCATGAGGCCCGAGGGCATTACTCAGGAGACTCAGGGGCGTGTACAGCCCCACTCATTATTATGTGAGAGTGTCACGAGCGGAGACCTTCACAGGCATGGGCCTTGCTCCATGTCGCCTGACGAGGGCCCCACCCTGCGCCTCCCCCGACCATCGTTGAGGCGTTCGAAACCCAGGACAAGACCAAGGGGCAAGGGGGATGCTAGCGGCGCCCTTGATGACCGCCCCCCCCCCCCCCCCCCGCCCGGGGGAAGGGCTCACCGGCGCCTTCCCGATAGAGGGCATACCTCCGCGCAACACCTTGCTCCACGCGGCGCGGGGGAGGCCCTAACTCAGGGCTCCCCCGTGCAGCCCCCAATGCGGCACTCTTGCCTGCGGTGGGCCCACCGCTCCGGGGTCTCTGGCCGCCGCCGTGACCTGGTTCACTTGTGGTCCATGGTTAGCGTAATCATGCTCCTAAGTTATCGGCTGTACCCAGCGATTGTCATCGTTGAAGGGGTCGGTGAAGCTTCCGGGCGGCTCATGGAAAGCCCCGGCCTCTTGCGTCCCCGCTACCCATCTTGGCTGGGGGAATGGGCGAGGGCCTCCTCTTGGTGTGTACATTAGGTCCACCATGAGGAGCACGCAGACGTTTGATATTGCCGCCTGGTACGTCCATTTTGCATCATGCTTTCATATCAATATTTATTGCATTATGGGCTGTTATTACACATTATGTCACAATACTTATGCCTATTCTCTCTTATTTTACAAGGTTTACATGAAGAGGGGGAATGCCGGTAGCTGGAATTCTTGGTTGAAAGAGGAGAAAATATTAGAGACCTATTCTGCACAACTCCAAAAGTCCTGAAACTTCACGGGAGCACGTTTCAGAATATATAAAAAATATTGGGCGAAAGAAGTACCAGAGGGGGCCCACCGACCATCCACGAGGGTGGGGGGCGCGCCCTACCCCCCTGGGCGCGCCCCCTGCCTCGTGGGCCCCCTGGTAGCCCTCTGATGCCCATATTTTGCTATATGGAGTGTTTCATGGAGGAAAAAAATCATAAGCAAGCTTTCGGGAAGAAACTCCGCCGCCACGAGGCGGAACCTTGGCAAAACAAATCTAGGGCTCCGGCGGAGCTGTTCTGTCGGGGAAACTTCCCTCCGGGAGGGGGAAATCATCACCATCGTCATCACCAACGATCCTCTCATCAGGAGGGGGTCAATCTCCATCAACATCTTCACCAGCACCATATCATCTCAAACCCTAGTTCATCTCTTGTATGCAATCTTTGTCCCAAAGCCTCGGATAGGTACGTGTGGGTTGCTAGTAGTGTTGATTACTCCTTGTAGTTGATGCTAGTTGGTTTACTTGGTGGAAGATCATATGTTCAGATCCATTATGCATATTAATACCCCTCTGATTATGAACATGAATATGATTTGTGAGTAGTTGCATTTGTTCCTGAGGACATGGGAGAACTCTTCACTACAAAAAAATACACTTCCGTGATGATACGTGTTTGTCATAGTAGGTCGCTTTTTTTGTCATGCATGTACATCCATGACAAATTTATGACAGAATCAAGATAGTCATACCTGTGCTGTCGTAGAAGTGTTCCATGACATTACCAAAATTATCATCACGGAAGTGTCCACTTCCATGACGATAAATCACGCGTCATAGAAGTGCTTTCGTCAAGGGTGACCGACACGTGGCATCCACCATAACGGAACGTCATTAAGCTATCGGGTCGGGTTTAGGATCTGATAAGCCGTTAACAGCCCCGACCAATGGGGATTTTCCACGTGTAAAATCATCATTGGCTAGAGGAAACACGTGTTAGCTCGTCAGTGGGTCAGATAGGCGCCTATGATATGTCGACACGTGGCACGGCCCAACAGTGGCCCATTTAGCTTACAAAGCCGACCCGTTTGACTTGGTCAAAAGTTAACGGGTTGGCCCATGAAAAGCTTGTTAACGGTCTCTTCGCAAATAGCCCATTTTACGGCCCGTTAACTCACGGCCTGTTAGGCCCTAAAGGAAATCGGCCCAACAACGTCAGGTGGGCCGTCGAATATAATACCAGCCCATTTCACTTTCGGCCCATGTATGGCCCACGACGTCTTTCGGCCCATATGAGGCCTTCGTATCTTTCGGCCCATTACAGGCCCACGGTGACTCTTGCCCATAATGAAAAGTAATTTTCTTTATACCCGTTAACGGCCCGTGATTTACATGGGCCGTTTCCAGCCCGTGTTAGCTTTCGGCCTATTGACGGCCCATACGTTCTTGGGCTCCTTTTCGGCTCTCGATTACTTCCGGCCCGTTACTGGCCTGTTCCCCTTATGGGCCAAATTCGGCCCATGGCAAGAGTCGGCCCGTTACTGGCCTGTTACCCTAATGGGCCAAATTCGGCCCATGGCAAGAGTCGGCCCGTTTCTGGCCTGTTAACCCGTTGCGCTGTTTCTAGCCCGTCCTATATTCTGGCCCATTAACAACCCATTATGCCTGTGACAGAATTAAGCCTTTGTTGTCCTACGGCCTGTTAACAGCCTGTTACCGTGCTGGGCCGATATCAATTACGCCCGATTATGGCCCATGTAGACCCATTTATCCGACGGCCCGAGGCCCACCGATTACAGGCCCATTTATCGACGGCCCGTAGGAGACCCACGGATCCTATGGCCCGTATATGGCCCATGGTAGTTGCGGCCACCAGCAAACCAGGGAAAAAGAAGACTAGGAAATAAATAAGGCTGAAACTAACGCTAGGCTATTAATGCGATTGCACAGATTACATCCACTCGGCATCAAAGATCGCCACCAGTGCAAATATAGGGAACACCCTACACTATACAAAAATGGCTTGCTGTTTTCTTCAGGCGGTGGCTGAGCGTTAAGAATAGATTTTGTATCGCAACAAAACAAATTACAACTATATAACAAAAGGAAGGTTGGCATAAAACTTAACAGACTAGCAGATAAATGCACCACCAGAAGTTCAGAAACTCAGTTCATTTGACCTGACTGTTACATTTTCATGTTGTATTGTCCGATGGAGCACCATAACCCTCGCCTTCATTTCCCCTAGGCTCCTGAACAACATAGCAAATGTCTGATAGTCTGGTTTCAAAACCATGCATATCTTGACGACATTGAGCATTGTTTCTCCTTGTTTCACAAAGGGTCTCTGTTAGGGAATGGACTTGTGTCTAGAGCGCAGATACAACATTGCTTTGAGCTTGCATATCTTGATCATGAGGCAGTTAGGACGATATTGCCTTAACAACCAACCCAGTATTACGCAGGAACATGCTATTGGCACTGTTAGTGGACAGGTACTGACCCACTGCAGCAAGAGCTGACATTGCGGTTATAGTTGCCTTGCCACCTTCAGAAGGTGGCGGTTCCACCATTTTTTCCGTAGTTCGCTGAAAAGTTGAGGTTTTACATTAGTAGTACCAGAACACAAGATACTAAGGAGGCAGCAAAACCAAACAAAATAGCTTTGGTCTATATACAGAACTTATTCTGGTGAACCCGTGTAAAATATTAGTTGTATTTTATTGCAAAGTACATAATAAAACCAGGTTCCAAACATATGACCATGTACCATCGCTAATGTATTGTCTATTTCTTCACATTGTATTGAGGGCTAAGGATAAAGAGACGAAGTTTATAATACGGTAAGCATAGTATGACATCATTCATATCACAAAACAACTAAGAACAGACAAACATGCAATTGTAACGTTGTGTGGGCAAGTCCAGCACGGAACTAGATTATGGGTCAAGATCAAAGGAACATCACTCCTCTCTTTTAAACCTTGTAAGGTGCAATGATACGCTAAGACAATTGTGTATAAAATTGAAAAGAGTAATAGACATTGGCTGCAAACCATGTAGTTCAAGGCACAAGTCAGAGTAAGTAGTAGTTAAAAGGCATGAGGATTAAGGACTTACAACAACGGCTTTGACTGGTGTAGTCATGCCCTTCTTCTTGCTGGTGTGACAGTCCTTGAAGATTTCCACAGCATTTGGTTCAGGTACTTTTTGGTCCTTGCGGGCTTTCCTCTGCATTTGGAACAAGTCAATATAGATCTGATAATATGGTACAGCGAAAAGAGTGAAACAGCAGCTAATTACAAGAGCCTCGCAGTGTGCAATATAGCTACGAGATCCTGTCGTTTGTTGGAATTTCACTTTCGTACGGTTGGCCCTGTTCTTTGAACAGTTCACCTACAAGAAGATAGATTTGTGTGGCACATGCATAAATAGGACTTCAACATGTGATCTGATGACATATATATAATGTACCTGATACTTCGGATCGGACCAGTGTTTAACGAGGCCTCTCCAGTCTTCATCAGATATATTTTCCACTGGAGATGTTTGGGCAAGTTCACTGTTAGCCTTGCCTTCAAAGTGAGTTTTCCTCAAGTTATACCGATACTGTCGCAGACCAGACTTGAAAACATGGGTGCAAGCTTGTCTGGTTGCATCATCTTGGCTATACAACTTGAACCTCATCTGTTGAAAATTATGGGAGTCTCATTATCAGCAACCTAGAAAGTATTGGACAGAGCAAGACGATATTACTAGTTTCCATACATAACCATACTTACAGATAAATGGTCGAGGAAGATGTTGGACTGGGTTTCGTCTTTGTCATTCCTGTACTGAATCCATGTTGGGAGGATACGTACATGACTCCTAACAGCAACCGCTGCCTCTGATACTAACTTGGCTGACTCTGTAGCATCACATGGCCTTTTTAAACCTGCCTCAAAACAGATCTCCATTCTTCCTCCTCTAGATTTAGTTAACCTATCGAGCATTATCCCTGATGTTTGTTTCCTCTTGCACCTAGGTGCTAGTCCAACAACAAACATAGGAAGTGTTAGTGTACATCAAAATGTGAGACTACATATAAAGAAGCATGCAACTGTAACTTGACTCCAACAACTACCTTCTTGCTGTTGAAGCTCACAAGGTTCATTTGATATTGCCAACTCGTCTTGTGTCAAGAGTGCTTGGGAAGTAGTGTCAGGTGGTAAGGGAGCTTGGGAACATGCTGCTAGCTCAGTTGACGCACGAGTACATCGTGCAGCTGGTAGTACTGTGGTAGGTGTTGCAAGAACTAGGGCTGTCTCTGCTTGTTTGGTGGTAGCTATTTGTTTCTGTTTGTCTTTTTTTGCAACTCGTGTAGCATGGGATGCCGTGTTTGTAGAATTTTCTGCTGGACTTTGACCTTCTATTGCACCATCAGTACCAGCAGAATCCGCAGGATTCATCCGCTTCTCATTCCCTACCATTCTGTGTTTCTTCCTCTTTCTCTGTGCCATGTTAAGTCAAGCCGACAAGAAAAACAAATAACAATTTAGTTCTTCAGAACAAATTGATGCGTTATGCAGACGAACTAAACTTTGATGTTAGACAACCACATGATAGGAGGATGTAATATGTATGAAAAACAGGACGGAAGGGATAACCAGAACTATGATGTGTAAACTAAGAAGAAGACATTTCACCAAATTAGAAGCAATGCAATGGAAGGTAGACACCATATGAAAGATGCTACAAATATCGCTCTGCCAAGTTAACAGCGTCTCATCATAAATGGCGTTTAAACAAATGTGAAGCAGTACAAGAAATAAATCATATGTAAGATGCATACAACATCACACTACCATGTTAGAGGTCTCTCATCATTAGTGCCATTGCATATTCACAGCATTGCATATTCACAGCTCATGATGTGTAAACCAAGGAGAAGGCATTTCAACAAATTAGAAGCAAAGAAAGCTAGACACCATATGAAAGATGCAACGAATAGCACTCTACCAAGTTAAAACTGTCTCGTCATAAGTGCCATTTCAACAAATTAGTAATACAAGCTAGAAAAGAATGTGAGACATAACCTATATCACACTCCGAAGTCAAACGTGTCTTATGATAAGTGATTGTTGCAGGTTACACAACAGTAGTAATTTGATGTAAGAACATGGTGTGATAGACAGATATTGTATGTTCTAGAAACAGGAACATGTGTCTTATTCAAGTATAATGTGTAAAGTAAGCAGATGGAATTCAACAAAATTAGAAGCAATACAAGCTAGACATCACACATAACATGCAACCACATATAACAGTGCCAAGTTAGAGGGAGCACCGGTGATGCTGCACTAGGGGAGACGTGCTCATCATAAACACAACTTTGTTGAGTGTCTATGCATGTGTTGTCTTGGAAATCATCTTGGGGGTGTGGAGGAGTAGAAACTGTAGAGGCCCTCCGTTCGAAAGGAGCACCTTTATCCTCTGCCTTGCTAACTTCCTTCCACTTTATTGATTTTGAATTGTCAAGTAAAACCGACAAGAAAAAGCAATAAAATTCTCTCTTCAGAACTCATTCGTGCATGATACTCACAAGCACTACTTTGATGTAAGGCAAACACATGATACCAGGATGGAATATGTACGAAAAACAGGATGGCATGGCATGTTCACAACTGTTTGTGTAAACTAAGCAGAAACCATTCCAGCAAATAAGAAGCAATGCAAGCTAGACACCACATGAAAGATGCAACCAATATGACTCGGCCAAGTTAAAAGCGTCCCATCATAAATGGAATTTCAACAAATTAGAAGCAGCGCATGCTATAAATCATATGAAAGATGCAACTAATATCGTACTTCATATACTAAAGGTGTCTCGTCATGTTGATTGATGCGGGATACAAAAAAACAATAGTTTTAAGTAAGGACATGCTTAATAGACAGATGTACTATGTACTAAATACAGGAAGGCATGTCACATTAACAGGTATAATGTATAAGCTAAGCAGACTAGCACATGCAGTTTAACCAGATTGGAAGAATTACAATCTAGACACCATATGCAACATGCAACCACATATCACGCTGCTAAGTTAGAGCAAGCACCTGCGATGCTAGTGTAGGGGAAATGCTGTAATCAACTACAGAGCTACGTTCACTATCTTCATCTAGCATTTCTGTTTCTTGAGAATCATGTCGGGAGGCTGACGCTGCATTCTTTAAATGAGGAGTAGTCCCCTTGCCTGCCTGCCTCGTCATAAGTGATTGATGAGGGATACACAAGAACATTAGTTTGATGTAAGAACATGGTTAATACACAGATGTACTAGTATGTACCAAAAACAGAAAGGCATGTCATATTCAAAGGTATAATGTGTAAGCTAAGCAGATGCAATTTAACCAAATTGGAAGCAATACAAGCTAGACATCCGGCTGGAGTGGTGAGCATGATCATCTAGGACCTGAGAGCCTGGTGGGAGGCGGGCTGCTTCGCCACCATCACAGCTTTTTAGTTGGCTTCCAGGTGATGCCTATCTTTGCTGGGCTTGTCACTAGCTCAGCCAGTGCCCTGACTAGCTATTTGTCTTCTGGTGCTCACGGGATGATGGTTCATGTAAAAAAATATCTTTCCTTATCTTACCAACTTCGGCCTTTCGAATACAAGCTAGACACCATATGGAACATGCAACCAGATATGACACCGCGAAGTTAAAGCAAGCACCTGGGATGGTGGTTCATTGCGAGCGAGGTCATCAACTCCAGAGCTACGTTCCCCATCTCCATCTGCTGACACTACACCCTTTAAAGCGTTGAAATGTGTCTTGCCTAGCCGCACACCAAACTGGAGCGACTTCTCTCTTTTCTTTTTGGCTTCTCTCATGGCAGCAGAGTCTGAAATACCCTTGCATAAAAACACAACAGTGAGAGTAAGGGTGAAGTGTGTGCAGAACTAGTGCACTGTAAAAGTAGCAGATAGCACGTGGCTGAAAAATAAATGACAGGAGACATATGATAGCTCTACAACATTGCATGGCAAACAAAATTAGATTCTACTCTACATGATTTTGTAATATATGAGCACAGGAACTGCAGGTACTCCTCCAGCACACCACCACATGTGGTCATATCTAAGATAACAGTCGAATGAAAATAAATAGGTCAGTCGATTTTTTTAATGAACCGTCCGATCTATAAGGAACGGGCAGATGTCCTTCGTCTACCTCCCGCCAGTCACTGTTGACGATCTTTCTCGAACCGCTAGCGACCACCGGCCCAGACCCCTGCCTCCGCCGCCCCGCCCTCCCATCGACCTCACACCACCCCCATGCTTGGCAGTGCCCCCATGCCATCCCTTTAATCCCGACCGACCTCCAGATCAGGCGCCAGTAGCTATAGGCCGCACATGCCCCTAAGATAAACACCAAGGCGCTGCTTCCCCGGCGTAATAGGCGTACTAGCGCCTGTTACACCAGGGAATGCTTTCGTTAATTGGGAATCAAGTGGCCAGAAATTGAAATTCAGGGGGGCGACGGACCTCTAGCTAAGGTGAAATAGTATATGAGGAGAAACCTTGTGCATCGCGAGTTACTAGGAACATCTAGTATCAAGAAGAAGCGGTCAACTAGTGTATTCTATGGGATGAATACCATGCAAGCAGAGACGTAAGATTTGCACGAATAAGGGAAGAGGAGTACCTTTTTCGGTTGTCAGTGTGGTCACCTCCACAAGTCGCGCCGATTTTCTTCTTTTTAACGGGGAAACCGATGTTCTAGAGGGTGCAGGCTTGGACGAACCCATGGCCAAATTGTTGACTGTGCTGCCGTGGCCGTATGTCGGCGGAGGGGAAGCAGATCTGAGGCGGCGAAGGACGGCGTAGTAGGAATAGCTCCGGTGCGGTGGAGGGTGGCGAGGTTGGAGCGGCAACGGTGAGGCGTAGGACGGCGTGGTTGAACTGGCTCGGGTACGGACGACTTGGCCTCGGCTTCAACTACTAGTCGTGGAGGGCGTTGTGGTTGAGGTTGCGGTGGACGACGCCGTCGGGGTATCGGCTCTGGCGTGATGGAGGAGGGCGGCTGTTGATGGGTGGGATGGGGTGGCGGACGGAGGACACCGGGGTTTCGCGGCTGGTGGAGAGGTAGTTTTGGCGCCCACGGAGTACGAATGGGGAATCGGACTGGTGCGGGGGGACCATGTTTCGGTCTGGGACGCGCTTGTTTTTGGCATTTTTGAACAGAAGATGGGACGCGCTTGTTTGAAATTTGGGGGAAGTACAAACTTTGCCCCCCTCTTAAATTTCAGACCTACTGCGGGTCGGGGGTAGGGTGGTAATCCCAGGTGTCCCAAATAGTGGGCGGGAGCGATTTCGGCCGCGCGCATGTGTGCTTAGGCGGCCATTGTGTATGAATGTTTTTCGGATGCGGTTGCGTGGCGTCTAGATGAAGGTACAAACCTACCCCGGTTTAGACCTTTGGACGTCGGGCCGGTAGGTTTCACGGGTCGGAGTTATTAGAAAAGTAATTTCCTTGTACTACCAAACATTGGTCTCACGCGGTTTCGGGCGAGTAGAGGCTCTTTTGGCGCTTCGTTCGAAATTTTGAAACACAAGCATTCACGTTTAGAGTACTCTTGAACTATGAGGATTGACCTAAATATATAACGTTATATTTGACCTTGTATGTTTGAAAACCTCATTAAATTATCCGCTTCTTTTTGAAATTTTGACACTTGAAAATCCTATAACTACGATTATTTTGGAATGGAGGAGCTAAATTTGAATCTATTTTGTACACGACTACATATGCTATTATGTACAAAATCAGAGCAAAGATTGGTGCCCCCATAATTTAGGTATGGTTTACAAATGCCATGATATCAAATTCAAATAATTGAATGGACTTCATGTTGAATTTGATTTTCTAAACCACCTTAAGTTGAATTCAAATGTATGCTAGTTCATAGGTAGTAGCTATTTATAATGTCCATCGTGTAACTTTCGTATGTATAATGTGCTTTACACAGACAACATGAACTATACTCACATTTATATTCGATTGCTAAAGCGATGCATTGTCTAGAGTTCAAAATACTAACTATGTGGATCAATTGTGTCGAATAATAACATAGACATGCTCAAATTCGATAGAATCTAGATGTCTGATGGATCAATGACCGCTCCTTACGCGAATTGCAAATATCATGATCCCATCCTAATATTTGGATACAATTTCTATCTTTAATCAATGTCTAGAGCAGTCTTTTACGTGTAGTTTCACTCTCCATCTGTGGTCTCTCACACATGCTCACACACTCTCTCCCGAGGTGTCTTTCTCGCACACATGCTCTAGATATAACCCTCCCTCCCTCTCGTAACCATTTACAAAAAAATTTTCACTAACATTTATCACAAGCACTCTTCCTCTTGTAAACATACACATGCACAATCCTCATCGACCCTTTCTATATACATGGACCTGCCTATGTGTCTCATGTACGCACATTATCTTTACGCCTGTCTCTCACGCATTGTCTCACACCTCTCTTCCTAATCGACGAGTATGATTCTAGCAGAGCATTCTGTAGGATGCCCCTTAAAGTTAGGTTGGATGAATAGTAATATCAGAGATAATGGGGTTACCTTAGTCCGAGAACCTAGGGTTACAAATCCTAGCCGGCTTTGTCAGTGGACATAGAGTCCTTCACAATTCTGCTATCTTTGTGTTTTACGACTAGTCATCCATGGGTCTTCCTAAATGCGTCACGGGCCGACCAACGTGGCGCAGGACGGAACAGAACGAAGGGCCTCACCTCGACCCACTGGACCTCACGCGGTGACACACCCTCTGCCCCCACGTCTCATTATCTTCTCACACCCACACATACCAACACAAACACCACACACACAGAAAATTTCTCCTGGTGCCTCTATTCCCTCCCCCCTTGCATATACACACTCAAGGGAATGGAATCTATTGTCATGATGTCATATTCGTCTCTCTCTCTCTCTCTAGACCACTCTCATTTCTCGTGCTATCTCTCCCACGCCCCCCCGTCAGCCCCTCTATCGATGCCTCTCTCGAATACGTAATACACACACATACCTCTCTAGGCCCCGCCAAATGCATCAACTACACATTCACACATGTTACATCACGTACCCCATTGATCTAAAAAGCCCTCTCTTCATGTTTATTTCGCATACAACATTCCTTTTGAATAAAGTGTGGCCAAAAAATTATTTTACAGTTTGTACATATATACAACATTACAAAGTTATATGGAGGAGTACGAACGCTAATTTGCATTGCATGGTGCCCACAATGATATTTATTCCGCACTGTGAATTTGTATATTTTTATACTATATACAAAGTTAGTCATAATAAAGAGAAACGAAGAGCATCTCTCTCTCCATCGCATACCCCCCCTGTACGCCCCTTTCACGTATGCACACAAACTGCATCCACGCAACACTCACACAAACACATGCACCCACGCACGCATGCAACACTCACACGTACACACGCAGCCACGCACGCATGCAACACTCACACCCACGCACGCAACACTCACACGCACGCATGCATGCACACACCAGTACACCACACGACCAACACACACTCTCACGCTCAAGTGTAAACCTACACGTGCATGTGCACACATCAGACCCTGACAGACACATACACAACCAGGTGATTCCCGTGCACGGGTTGGAGCCTTGTCGCGCCTGCGTAAATTTGTGTTTATCTGACCTTTTGCCTATGCGAACTGACAAGTGGGACCCACAACGAACGTGGTCAATTTAACTAGTCAACATGGCGCCACGCAGACTATTTGGCCGGTCAACAGAGTGCAATCCGATGCTGAGCTGTGAGCAAGTGACCGTATAATCACCGCAAAACATATATAGTGACCGTAATCAGCTTATCCTGAAGTTCAGTGACCGTATTACGCTTTTCTCTCTGTAGGCCCTCCAAAACTACACCTCTACACGTTCTCGCATGTTACATCTAACAACTATGCAATACAACACTACTACTACACTCTAACACAATAAATCATATGTGTTTTTAGTTTTACTAGATATCATATTGTTATTTATAATTATTCAGTTTGCATACATTAAAATTGCCTTTGAAATGTATGGTCAGTATCATCTACCATGCGGGAAAAATCCCGCCCTTTCCTGTTTAATCGGGTTTGTATCGATGGATCGTGCGAAATAGCAAAACTATAGTACTATACAATACAAGTGACAGTTCACTTGGCCGTCGTGTCGTCTACTCCTCCGTCGTAAGAGTGGAGTGCTCGCTTTCATAAATCGTCTAGTCCCTTTCGCCGACATGTGGGACATCAAGCTACCGGGTCCACGTGCCATACCGGAATATAGTGCAGAGCAGCCGGGGTGAAGCACCCCAGTCATGGTGCCGATGTAGTAATGAGCAATGAGGCGTCAAATCACAAAGCTGCACCTTTCCCGCAGTTAAGTTGGAGGGACGAAGCATCCATCATTTCACTCGTTGCTGAATCCGTTTCTCCCTCATCTTCTTCAACTTAACCACGTGTTGCTTCTGCCGTTGTTCTGCCTCATGTGGGACGCGGATCGGCTTGGTAAAGCACTGACACGTGGGACCGCATGTTAGCAAACCGCCAGCACAACGTCCTCCGAAAATAAGAAGCCTAATCCTAGACTTACAAAGGGCTACGTAGCTGCTATGTATACTTTCCATCTAATCTATATATGCCCCCTGATTTTCAGGTGGGGTGGGTCTAATCCTCTCTTTTAATCCAATCAAATAGTCCCACATCACATCAGTTTGTAACTTTACGTAAACCATTACGTGGATGTAGCATTGCTCAAATAAGAAACCTCCCCCGCCATCCGCGCGGCAAAATCACCTCCTTTTTACTAATCTCGATTCTATAATATTTTTAGATCAATATAATTGAGATTTGTATAGATAGCACACAGGAGCAAAGCCAAGTGGTATGGTTAAGGGCATACACAATGTGTAGCCAAATGTGAAAATAGCTTTTTGCATCGTGGGAACCATTGTGGAAGGTGTTGCCAAAGCCAAAAAGATGGAACCGAAGCTCCCTGATTGATTGATTGAAGGAATAGAAAAATGCAACATCTCTCCTCTTTCTCCCATGCTTGGACGCATGTAGTATAGTATAGAGCACAGAGTCTACTCCTCTGTCCTTTCTATCACAAATCACAAAGCAGTGAGGCGTCAAATCAAAAATGCACAGACGAAGCAACCATCAATTCACTCTTTGGTGACTCCGCTTCTCCATCGTCTTCTTCAAGAAGCCATCTCACCGCATTAGTTACTCCTAGTAGTCCTAGTAAAGGACTTCCTGGATGCAAATAAGGCGGTTGTCTCGGCTTGCAGGCGGCACTTGCGAACGACTTACCGTGGTCTCCCTCAATGGTGTTCTCCGTCGAACGCACTTCGCCAAACCACCAAAAAAAATATCGTCGACATCACCGCAATGGGGAAGGAAGTCAAATATAGTTACTACCTCCATTTTTTTGTACACAAGGCCATTATATCAAAATTACAATTTGCAAAGGGCCACTAACACTAATCGAGGCAAAATTGATGGGGTTAGCAACCAAGGACATTAATATCCCCTGCATGCATGCGGAAGTGAGAAGGTTGGTTTGCATGGCGCTGCATTAATCAAGCGATGAGGAGTGAGATGGTTAGCTCTTTGGTCTTTGGAGAAAAAATTCGCATTAATTGACATGTGAAACGAGGATTTGTATCGATTAAATCCCGCGAAGGAAAACCCAGCCTTTCTTTTTTAACACTAGTACTCCTAGTACGTACGTACTTATCCTGTTTGGGTCTAGGCCTTGCATTGCCAAACTTCGCCACACATTTTTGCCAAGCTTGCCTAAAGTTTTCAAAATGAGAAGGAGGTCCACTTGCGCACGGCTATCGCGGTCGCACCGCACCCTCACACGGTCGCTCCTGCACGCCGCGGTCGCACCACACCCTCACACAGTCGCTCCTGCACGCCGCAAACCCAACCAAGGGAATGCACCCTCACTGTCACGTGATGTCGCATGTGAACACACCAAACTCAGCCATCCTATCGCTGACACATAATTTTCGTTTCATAGAGTATGTTTATCCAACCGCATGTTGGGGAGTATCCGTACGGCCCGTGCGGTGGTCTGTTGGGGAAGAAGAAGAGGTGAGGAAGAAGGAAAGAAGGGTTAGGAGACGTAGGATATTCATCCAACCGCCTGAAATGGTAGACTGGCCCAAGTCAGGCAACTTGCATAACAAATATATGTTTTTACACAGCAAAAGATCCATAAAAACAACAACATAAAGAAAAACTATCACTGCTCGCGGAAAGAGATGACCTCGTCGTCTTTGGCTGCCGGCGTGAACCAGCCGTCGCTGCCGACGTGTGTCTCCGCAACGTGGTTGTCCTCGGCCTCGTTCAAGTGGAGCGTGCGGGCGCTCTGCACGGACGAGAGCACAACCCGGTTCAAGTCGAGGACGTCCGGTTCTGCTTGTAGGAGGGCCTCGATGGCAGCGGCATCCGCGCGCTCCGCGTCGAGTCGAGCCTCCGCCGCCCGGTTCAAGTCCAGGACGCCCGGTTCCGCATGCAGGAGGGCATCGATGAGAGCGGCATCCGCGAGCTCTGCGTCGAGTCGAGCCTCTGCCGCCCGGTTCAAGTCCAGGACGTCCGGTTCCGCCTGCAGGAGGGCCTCGATGGCTGCGGCATCCGCGTGCTCCGCCTCAAGTTGAGCCTCCGCCGCCCGGTTCACATCCTCGACATCCGGTTCCGCCTGCAGGAGAGCCTCGATGGCAGCGGCACGCGTGCACTCCGCGTCGAGTTGAGCCTCTGCCTCCCGGTCCTCCTTTAGTATCGCCATGTTGAACCGCTGGTCCGCCTGCACCATGGGGGTCTCGAACGCCTACTCGCGCATACGTACGGCCAGGGCTCGTGTACATGGCTGGGTCGGAACGGAGAAACAACGTCGCCGTCGTGTTCATGGGGAGGCAACGGAATGCGTCGTGTTCATGGGGAGGCAACGGAATGTGTCGTGTTCATGGGGAGGCAATGAAATGCGTCGTGTTCATCGGGAGGGCTTGGACGGAATAGGCGATGGAAACAAGGCATGGCGTACCGCAGAACGGAGGAAACGGCCTTGTGTTCGACCGGCCACGTTCGAAACGGGATCCTGTTCATCGGGAGGTGTCTGGCGTACCGCAAAACGGAGGAAACGGACCTCCTACGGTCGAAACGAGGATCCTGTTGATCGCAAGGGGTGTGGCGTACCGCAAAACGGACAAAATGGACTTGTGTTGGAGCGCTACGGTCGAAACGGGGGTCCTATTCATCGGGAGGGGTGTGGCGTACCGCGAAACGAGACTCCACGGGATACTGTTCATCTCCACTGTCGACCCCCTCCAGCCTCCACGAGCTACTGTTCATCCACCGTCGACCTCCTCCAGCCTCCACCTGCGACTGTTCATCCACGGGGTCCTGTTCATCCAGCCTCCACCGCGCGCTACTCCACCGGCTATTATTCAACCAACCCTCTCCACGGGCTCCTGTTCAACCACCCCTCCACGGGCTACTGTTCATCCTGCCCTCCACCGTCTATTGTTCATCCTGCCCTCCACGGGGTGGTCCTGTTCATCCAGCCCTCCACGGGGTCCTGTTCATCCAGCCCCAACCGGCTCGATCGATCGAGGTCCTGTTCATCCACCCCCACCGGAAACTGTTCATCCAAGCCCCCCCCCCCCCCCCGCAATGCTCACTGGTTATCCAGAGGCAGCATCGATCGTCTTCGCTTAACAGCAGTAGCGAAGGAATCGCTCGATCGGGTTAAGTTAACAGCCAACGATCGATCGCTCGGGTTCAGTAACGCGTAGCCTGCAGTGCAATCGCTCGGGTTCAGTTAGAGCCCAACGCCTCGCTCGGGTTTAGTTAGAGCCAATGCCTCGCACACACGCGCGTACGTGTACGAGAGAAACGCGCATCGCTCGGCCCCCGACCTCCCACCGTAACCGGGAACTCCCCGAGATTTTCCTCGCTCTTGCTTCTACCATGGTTTTTTCTGTCATGGACGCCCAAAGAATGTCATGCAGCCGTGTCTCCGGCCCGCCCAGGATGAAAAGCCCATTTTCTGTCATGATTTTTTGTCATAGAAGTAGGAGCCCACCACATCTATGAAGATACCAGGTTTTGTCACAATTATCGTCATAGAAGTGTCATATTTATGACAGAATTTTTTTCGTTCGGCCCAAAATGTCACGGATGTGTCTTTTTTTGTAGTGCTTGCTATAAGTAGTCATGTGAATTTGGTATTCGTTCGATATTTTGATGAGATGTATGTTGTCTTTGCTCTAGTCGTGTCATGTGAACGCTGACTACATGACACTTCAACATTGTTTGGGCCTAGAGGAAGGCATTGGGAAGTAATAAGTAGATGATGGGTTGCTAGAGTGACAGAAGCTTAAACCCTAGTTTATGAGTTGCTTCGTAAGGGGCTGATTTGGATCCATATGTTTCGTGTTATGGTTAGGTTTACCTTAATACATCTGTTGTAGTTGCGGATGCTTGCAATAGGGGTTAATCATAAGTGGGATGCTTGTCCAACGAAGGGCAGTACCCCAAGCACCGGTCCACCCACATATCAAATTATCAAAGTACCGAACACGAATCATATGAGCGTGATGAAAACTAGCTTGACGATAATTCCCATGTGTCCTCGGGGGCCCTTTCCTGTATATAAGAGTTTGTACAGGCTTGTCCTTTGCTACAAAAAGGATTGGGCCATCTTGCTGCACCTTATTTACTTTTATTATTTGTTACCCGTTACCAGTTACCTAATCACCAAACTATCTGTTACCGATAATTTCAGTGCTTGCAGAACATACCTTGCTGAAAACCGCTTATCATTTCCTTCTGCTCCTTGTTGGGTTTGACACTCTTACTTATCGAAAAGGCTACGATAGATCCCCTACACTTATGGGTCATCAAGACTCTTTTCTGGCGCCGTTGCCGGGGAGTGAAGCGCCTTTGGTAGGTGGAATTTGGTAAGGAAAAATTTATATAGTGTGCTGAAATTTACTGTCACTTATTAATATGGAACATATTCCTTTGAGGGGCTTATTCGGGGTATCTTCACCCCAACCAGTAGAGCAAAAGTTGCTCCTCAACCTATTGAACCTACTAAAAATGTTTACTTTGAAATTCCTTCGGGTATGATAGAGAAACTGCTAGCTAATCCTTTCACAGGTGATGGAACATTACATCCCGATTTGCACCTAATCTATGTGGATGAAGTTTGTGGATTATTTAAGCTTGCAGGTATGCCCGAGGATGTTATCAAGAAGAAGTTCTTCCCTTTATCTTTTAAGGGAGAGGCATTGACATGGTTTAGGCTATGTGATTATATGGGATCATGGAACTACAACCGGTTGAAATTGGAATTTCATCAGAAGTTTTATCCTATGCATCTTGTTCATCGTGATTGTAATTATATATATATAATTTTTGGCCTCGGGAAGGAGAAAGCATCGCTCAAGCTTGGGGGAGGCTTAAGTCAATGTTATATTCATGCCCCAGTCATGAGCTCTCAAGAGAAATTATTATTCAAAAATTTTATGCTCTGCTTTCTCTCGATAATCGCTCCATGCTCGATACTTCTTGTACTGGATCTTTTATGATGAAGACTATTGAATTCAAATGGGATTTATTGGAAAGAATTGAACTCAACTCTGAAGACTGGGATCTCGACGAAGGTAAGGAGTCAGGTATAACACCTAAGTTTGATTGTGTTAAATCTTTTATGGATACCGATGCTTTCCGTGAATTTAGCACTAAATATGGACTTGACTCTGAGATAGTAGCTTCTTTATGTGAATCCTTTGCTACTCATGTTGATCTCCCTAAGGAGAAGTGGTTTAAATATAATCCTCCCATTGAAGTAAAAGTAGGTGCACCGATTAATGTTGAAGAAAAAACTATCACTTATAATGATCCTGTTGTTCCTACTGCTTATATTGAGAAACCACCTTTCCCTGTTAGAATAAAGGATCAAGCTGAAGCTTCAACAGTGGTTCGTAAGAGTAATACTAGAACACCTACTCCCTCTGAGCAAATTAAAGTTGAACCTAGTGTTGCTATGGTTAAAGATCTCTTGGCCGATAATATTGATGGGCATGTTATTTACTTCTGTGATGAAGCTGCTAGAATTGCTAGACCCGATACTAAATATAAACATATACCTGTTGTAGGCATGCCTGTTATTTCTTTTAAAATAGGAGATCATTGCTATCATGGCTTATGTGATATGGGTGCTAGTGCAAGTGCAATACCTCATTGCTTATACAAAGAAATTATACATGATATTGCACCTGCTAAGTTAGAAGAAATTGATGTTACAATTAAGCTTGCTAATAGAGATACTATTTCACCTATTGGGATTGTTAGAGATGTTGAAGTCTTGTGTGGGAAAGTTAAATATCCTGCTGATTTTCTTGTTCTTGGTTCCCCACAAGATGACTTTTGTCCCATTATATTTGGTAGACCCTTCTTTAATACTGTTAATGCTAAGATAGACTGCAATAAAGATATTGTTTCTATTGGTTTGGGGGATATGTCTCATGAGTTTAATTTTGCTAAATTTTGTAGACAACCCCATGATAAAGAATTGCCTAGTAAAGATGAAATTATAGGTCTTGCTTCTATTGTCGTGCCTCCTACTGATCCTTTAGAACATTATTTGCTAGACCATGAAAATGATACGTCTATGAATGAAAGAAGGGAAATAGATGAACTATTCTTTAAACAGGGACCTATTTTGAAACATAACTTGCCTGTTGAAATTCTAGGGGATCCTACGCCACCCAAGGGTGATCCCGTGTTTGAGCTTAAACCTTGACATGATACTCTTAAATTTGCTTATCTTGATGAGAAAGAGATATATCCTGTTATTATTAGTGCTAACCTTTTAGAGCATGAAGAAAAGAAATTATTTAAAACTCCGAAGAAGCACCATGCTGCTATTGGATATACTCTTGATGATCTTAAGGGCATTAGTCCCACTCCATGCCAGCACAAAATAAAATTGGAGAAAGACGCGAAACCGGTTATTGATCACCAACGACGGTTAAATCCTACAATGAAAGAAGTGGTAAGAAAAGAAATACTAAAGCTTCTGGAGGCAGGTATAATTTATCCTGTTGCTGGTAGTCAGTGGGTAAGTCATGTCCATTGTGTCCCTAAGAAGGGAGGTATCACTGTTGTTCCTAATGATAAAGATGAACTGACCCCACAAAGAATTATTACAGGTTATAGAATGGTAATTGATTTCCGCAAATTAATTAAAGCTACTAAAAAGGATCGTTACCCTTTATCTTTTATTGATCAAATACTAGAAAGATTATCCAAACATACACATTTTTGCTTTCTAGATGGTTATTCTGGTTTCTCTCAAATACCAGTGTCAAAAGAGGATCAAGAAAAGACAACTTTTACTTGCCCTTTCGGTACCTTTGCTTATAGACGTATGCCTTTTGGCTTATGCAATGCACCTACTACTTTTCAAAGATGTATGACTGCTATATTCTCTGAATTTTGTGAAAAGATTGTTGAGGTTTTCATGGATGATTTCTCCGTTTGCGAAACTTCTTTAGATGATTGCTTAAGCAACCTTGATCGAGTTTTGCAGAGATGTGAAGAAACTAATCTTGTCTTGAATTGGGAGAAGTGTCACTTTATGGTTAATGAAGGTATTGTCTTGGGGCATAAATTTTCTGAAAGAGGTATTGAAGTTGATAAGGCAAAAGTTGATGCTATTGAAAAGAAGTCGTGTCGTAGGGACACTAAAGGTATAAGAAGCTTCCTTGGTCATGCCGTTTTTTATAGGAGGTTCATTAAGGACTTCTCTAAAATTTCTCGGCCTCTAAATAATCTCTTACAAAAAGATGTTCCTTTTTTCTTTGATGATGATTATGTAGAAGCATTTGAAATAGTTAAGAAAGCTTTGATTTCTGCACCTATTCTTCAGCCTCCTGATTGGAATTTACCATTTGAAATTATGTGTGATGCTAGTGATTATGCTGTAGGAGCTGTTCTAGGACAAAGAGTTGATAAGAAATTAAATGTTATTCAATATGCTAGTAAAACTCTAGACAGTGCCCAGAGAAACTATGCTACTACTGAAAAAGAAATTTTAGTAGCTGTATTTGCTTGTGATAATTTCAGACCTTACACTGTTGATTCTAAAGTAACTGTTCACACTGATCATGCTTCTATTAAATATCTTATGGAAAAGAAATATGCTAAACCTAGACTTATTAGATGGGTTCTCTTGCTTCAAGAATTTGATTTGCATATTATTGATAGAAAGGGAGCTGAGAACCCCATTGCAGACAACTTGTCTAGGTTAGAGAATGTTCTTGATGACCCACTACCTATTGATGATAGCTTTCCTAATGAACAACTAGCTATCATAAATGCTTCTCGCACTGCTCCATGGTATGCTGATTATGCTAATTATATTGTTGCTAAATTTATACCACCTAGTTTCACATACCAGCAAAAGAAAAAGTTCTTCTATGGTTTAAGGTATTACTTTTGGGATGACCCACACCTTTATAAAGAAGGAGTAGATGCTGTTATTAGACGTTGTGTACCTGAGCATGAACAGGAACAGATCCTACGCAAGTGTCACTCCGAGGCTAATGGAGGACACCATGCTGGAGACAGAACTTCACATAAGGTATTGCAATCCGGTTTTTATTGGCCTACTCTCTTCAAGGATGCCCGTAAGTTTGTCTTGTCCTGTGATGAATGTCGAAGAATTGGTAATATTAGTACACATCAAGAAATGCCTATGAATTATTCACTTGTTATTGAACTAATTGATGTTTGGGGCTTTGATTATATGGGACCATTTCCTTCCTCTAATGGGTATACACATATTATAGTTGCTGTTGATTATGTTACTAAGCGGGTAGAAGCTATTCCAACTAGTAGTGTCGATCATAACACCTCTATTAAGATGCTTAAAGAAGTTATTTTTCTGAGGTTTGGAGTCCCTAGATATTTAATGACTGATGGTGGTTCATATTTTATTCATGGTGCTTTCCGTAAAATGTTTGCTAAGTATGATGTTAATCATAGAATTGCATCTCAGTATCACCCACAGTCTAGTGGTCAAGTAGAACTTAGCAATAGAGAGCTTAAATTAATTTTGCAAAAGATTGTTAATAGATCTAGAAAGAATTGGTCCAAGAAAATTGATGATGCATTATGGGCTTATAGAACTGCATATAAAAATCATATGGGTATGTCTCCATATAAAATGGTTTATGGTAAAGCTTGTCACTTACCTCTCGAACTGGAACATAAGGCATATTGGGCCATTAAAGAGCTCAACTATGATTTCAAACTTGCCGGTGAGAAGAGGCTTTTTGACATTAGCTCACTTGATGAATGGAGAACCCAGACTTATGAGAATGCCAAATTGTTTAAATAAAAAGTTAGAAGATGGCATAATAAAAGGATACAAAAACATGAGTTTAATGTAGGTGATTATGTGTTGTTATAAGACTCTCTTTTAAGATTTTTTTTCCAGGCAAACTCCTCTCTAAATGGGAAGGTCCTTACGTTATCGAGGAGGTCTATCATTCTGATGCCATAAAAATCAACAACTTCGAAGGCACAAATCCGAGGGTGGTGAACGGTCAAAGAATCAAACATTATATCTTAGGTAATCCTATAAATATTGAAACTAATGTTATTGAAACCATAACCCAAGAGGAATACATAAGGGACACTTTCCAGAATATTCCGGACTCCGAAAAGGAATAGGTATGAGGTACGGTAAGTAAACCGACTCCAAAACAGTTCTAATGGCAATTTTCTCCGTTCTGGAATATTTAAGAAAATAGGAAAATAAGAAGTAGTCTGGAAAGGACATGAGGCTTCCACGAGGGTGGAGGGCGTGCCCCCTACCTCGTGGGCACCTCGTGTGCTCTCCGGACTCCGTTTTCTTGCACGGTACTTCTTTTGGTCGGTAAAAATCTGAAGGTTTTGACCACCGTATCACGCAAATATCTTCTGTCTTCGTTTTGAGCTGTTTTTCTGACAGATCTAGATCGCCATGGCTTCTTCAAGTTCCCCCAGGGACAAGTTCTTCGAGAAGGTCATCAACCCCTACCTCGAGGAGCTGCTACAACACCCTCAAACCATTGAGATGCGTGAGGCATGGAGACAAGGCTTGAGGCATTGGAGCAACAAGTTTTCAAGTGCCAGGAGATGGTGGAACATGGACTCGACTCCAATCATATAATGATCACGGAGTTCACCAACAACCACAAGCTGGATGACAAGAACATTGGGGAGGCCATCTTCAAGCTTCATGGGAAAATCGAGTGCCTCCAAGCCCAGATCTATGACCTGCAAAACCAAAACTGTGAGTATGAATATAGATTCAAGAGGATGAGTTTGGCTGCAGATTTGAGGATCCCGGAGACTCGATCATCCTTCTATGATGGTGAGCCTATGCCTTGGAAGATGGACGACAAGCCCACATCATCAACAACTCCATCATCACCACCTCTGAGGAAGGAAACATAAACACATGGGTATGGGCACTCCCCTTGGCAACTGCCAAGCTTGAGGGAGTGCCCCGGTATCGTATCACCATCACACTTTTATCTTTACCATTTTTCTTAGTTCGATCCTTTTGGTAATATCTTGATCTGGTAAAATAAAAGTTTTAGTATGATCTAGTTTTGAGTTTTACTTTATGATCCTTCTATGTAATCTAGTCCATGAGTTATATATAATAAAGATTAGTGATGAGTCAAGGGCTTGATTATCTTCCTATGATCTTGAGGGAATAAAATAAAAGAGAAGAAATAAAAAAGAAATAAAGAGATCATATGGATCTTATGGAGAGTAATGACTTCACATATAAAGAGTATGATGAATAAAAGTTGTTGAGAGTTGACCAGCATAGTTTTGGTCATCGTTGCAATTAATAGGAAGTAATAAGGAAAGAGAGGTTTTCACATATAAATATACTATCTTGGACATCTTTTATGATTGTGAGCACTCATTAAAATATGACATGCTAAAGAGTTGATGTTGGACATGGAAGACAATGTAATGGGTTATGTTTTCTTACATCTGAGATAAATTATATTGTCATGGATCATCCAACATGTTGAGCTTGCCTTTCCCTCTCATGCTAGCCAAATTCTTAGCACCAAGTAGAGATACTACTTGTGCTTTCAAATATCCTTAAACCCAGTTTTGCCATGAGAGTCCACCATATCTACCTATGGATTGAGTAAGATCTTTCAAGTAAGTTGTCATCGTTGCAAGCAATAAAAATTGCTCTCTTAATATGTATGATTTATTAGTGCGGAGCAAATAAGCTTTATACGATCTTGTGATGTGGAAGAAATAAAAGCGACGGACTGCATAATAAAGGTCCATATCACAAGTGGCAATATAAAGTGACGTTCTTTCGCATTAAGTTTTGTGCATCCAACCATAAAAGCACATGACAACCTCTGTTTCCCTCTACGAAAGGCCTATCTTCTATTCTTGTCTTATACTTCATACAAGCTTCATGGTGATCTTCACCTTTCCTTTTTACATTTTATCCTTTGGCAAACACAATGTGTTGGAAAGATCCTGATATATATAGCTAATTGAATGTGAGTTTTCATGAACTATTATTGTTGACATTACCCTTGAGGTAAAAGGTTGGGAGGCAAAACTATAAGCCCCTATCTTTCTCTGTGTCCGATTAAAACTTCATGCCCATAAATATTGCGTGAGTGTTAGCAATTGTAAAAGACCAAATGATGGTTGAGTATGTGGACTTGCTGAAAAGCTCTTATATTGACTCTTTCTGATGTTATGATAAATTGCAATTGCTTCAAAGACTGAGATTATAATTTGTTGGTTCTCAATAAAGTTTCTTATTCATACTTCAAATTGTGATTGAATTGTTACTTTAGCATAAGAGATCATATGACAATATACATATATGTTGCCGTTATAATAATGATAATGATGCCCTGATGTCCGTATTTTATTTTGTCGACACCTCTGTCTCTAAACATGTGGACATATTTATCAATAGCGGCTTTCGCTTGAGGACAAGCGAGGTCTAAGCTTGGGGGAGTTGATACGTCCATTTTGCATCATGGTTTTATATCGATATTTATTGCATTATGGGCTGTTATTACACATTATGTCACAATACTTATGCCTATTCTGTCTTATTTTACAAGGTTTACATGAAGAGGGGGAATGCCGGCAGCTGGAATTCTGGGCTGAAAGAGGAGCAAATATTAGAGACCTATTGTGTACAACTCCAAAAGTCCTGAAACTTCATGAGAGCACGTTTCAGAATATATAAAAAATATTGGGCGAAAGAAGTACCAGAGGGGGCCACCCACCGTCCACGAGGGTGGGGGCGCGCCCTACCCCCTGGGCGCGCCCCCCTGCCTCGTGGGCCCCCTGGCAGCCCTCTGATGCCCATCTTTGGCTATATGGAGTCTTTCATGGAGGAAAAAATCATAAGAAAGCTTCGGGAAGAAACTCCTCCGCCATGAGGCAGAACCTTGGCCGAACCAATCTAGGGCTCCGACGAAGCTGCTCTGCCGGGGAAACTTCCCTCCAGGAGGGGGAAATCATAACCATCATCATCACCAATGGTCCTCTCATCGGGAGGGGGTCAATCTCCGTCAACATCTTCACCAGCACCATCTCATCTCAAACCCTAGTTCATCTCTTGTATCCAATCTTTGTCCCCAAGCCTCAGATTGGTACCTGTGGGTTGCTAGTAGTGTTGATTACTCCTTGTAGTTGATGCTAGTTGGTTTACTTGGTGGAAGATCATATGTTCAGATCCATTATGCGTATTAATACCTCTCTTATTATGAACATGAATATGATTTGTGAGTAGTCACGTATGTTCCTGAGGACATGGGAGCAGTCTTGCTATATGTAGTCATGTGAATTTGGTATTCGTTCTATATTTTGATGAGATGTATGTTGTCTTTCCTCTAGTGGTGTCATGTGAACGTCGACTACACGACACTTAACCATTGTTTGGGCCTAGAGGAAGGCATTGGGAAGTAATAAGTAGATGATGGGTTGCTAGAGTGACAGAAACTTAAACCCTAGTTTATGATTTGCTTCGTAAGGGGCTGATTTGGATCCGTATGTTCATGCTATGGTTAGGTTTACCTTAATACTTCTGTTGTAGTTGCGGATGCTTGCAATAGGGGTTAATCATAAGTGGGATGCTTGTCCAAGGAAGGACAGTACCCAAGCACCGGTCCACCGACATATCAAATTATCAAAGTACCGAACGCGAATCATATGAGCGTGATGAAAACTAGCTTGACGATAATTCCCATGTGTCCTCGGGAGCGCTTTCCTTTATATAAGAGTTTGTACCGGCTTGTCCTTTACTACAAAAAGGATTGGGCCATCTTGCTACACCTTATCTACTTTTACTATTTGTTACCCGTTACCAGTTATTATCACAAAACTATCTGTTACCGATAATTTCAGTGCTTGCAGAAAATACCTTGCTAAAAACCGCTTATCATTTCCTTCTGCTCCTCGTTGGGTTCGACACTCTTACTTATCGAAAAGGCTATGATAGATCCCCTACACTTGTGGGTCATCAACGCCCCAGGGCCGTCGTCTGGGTGCCCTGCGCGATGGGCCGCCAGGTCCGACGCCAGGCTCTGACGATCATGGGGTGGCATCCCGGTGTGGCCCCGTGAGGGACCGCTGGAGCTTGCCTCGCCTAGAGGCGGTGTGGTTGTGTTAGGACGAGCGGCATTGCATGCCATGTTGACGCTGTCGAATCCCCCCGGCGCTCCGGGGGGTGCGCGGAGACGCCGGGGTCCGGCGCGCGCCCCTGCCACAACCTACGGCGTGGGCAGGGTGCATAAGGGTGCCGCGCCCCTGCAGGCGGCGTCAAGAAGCTCGGTGACCGCTCCAGCAGGGCGTCGTAGCCGCTGAGGGAGTCCTGGATTAGGGGGTCCTCGGGCGTCTGGGTTATGTGACATGGGCCGGACTAATGGGCTGCGAAGATACAAGACAGAAGGATTTCCCCCGTGTCCGGATGGGACTCTCCTTGGCGTGGAAGGCAAGCTTGGCGTACGGATATGAAGATTCCTTTCTCTGTAAACCGACTCTGTACAACCCTAGCCCCTTCGGTGTCTATATAAACCGGAGGGTTTAGTCCGTAGAGATAATCATAATCATACAGGCTAGACATCTAGGGTTTAGCATTACCATGTCATGGTAGATCAACTCTTGTAACCCATATACTCATCAAAGTCAATCAAGCAGGACGTAGGGTTTTACCTCCATCAAGAGGGCCCGAACCTGCGTAAACATCGTGTCCCCTGCCTCCTGTTACCCTCGATCCTTAGACGCATAGTTCAGAACCCCCTACCCGAGATGTGCCGGTTTTGACACCGACATTGGTGCTTTGATTGAGATTTTCGATGTGCCATCGTCAAAAGGCTCATTGGCTCCATCGATCATCTACAACAATGTGGCCGGGAAGGAGATTTTTTCCCCCGGCCAAATCTTCATATTCGGCGGCTTCGCTCCGCGCGCCAACTCGGTTGGCCACCTAGAGCATATCGACAGCTACGCTCCTGGTCACCAGATCAGTTTTGGAAATCTGAACTATGTCGCTGATATCCGAGAGACTTGATCTTCCAAGGGTTCGCGTCCAACCACTGCTCCGGCCTTAGATCTGGAGCGCGTCACCAGTTCTGAAGATGGGAGTCTAGAGCCCGCCGGACTCTCTGCGACTATAGAGCTCAGCACTGGAGAACCGGAGAAGATAGCGCCACCGGCAGTCATCACAAGCCGGACTCTTCTCCGGACACTAGCTCCAAACCCTCAAAGTCTGCGTCATGCAAGCCAGGCAAGGGAACTTCAGTCCCCGTCCAAACCTCGCTCTTAAACAAGGCTCTGGACTTAATGCAATCCATCGCCATCACAGAGGAACCACTTCCGAACTGCGCCCAGCCTGGACTAGGGGCTGAAAATAGGGAATTTTACTTCCCACCCACCACCCACTTTATAGCCATTGTCAAGGATCTAACCGACATGCTCGACTACGCCTCCGAAGACATCGACGGTATGGACGATGATGCCGGAGAAGAGCAGGCCCAAAACCCGCCGTTCACCGGACCCTGGATGGCCACTTCCTCATACGACGTGTACATGGTGGGCACACCTAAAGAAGGCGAGGGCGATGATGAGAAGGATCTAGTTGAGGACAAACCTCCTGAGATACCACCAAAGCGTCGATGTCAACGACGCCGCTCTAAATCGCGTCGCGGAAAAGACAGCAATACCGGCACCGAACACGATGATACTCCAGAAAAGACCGAAGACCAAGAAGACCCCATCGAACCAACATCCGAAAAGGATGATCAGGAGGACGGGCAAGTCGACCCTAACGAGCGAGCAAGGAACAAAGAATCGGAGGATAGCAACTATCTACCACTCTTCAAGGATGACGTGAGCCTCAGCAATGAAGATTTTATCGTGCCAGAAGAACCCCTCAAACAAGAGCGCTTTAAGCGTCGGCTAATAGCCACGGCAAGAAGCCTAAAGAAAAAGCAGCAGCAGCTTCAAGCGGACCAAGATCTGCTCAACGACAGATGGACTAATGTCCTGGCAGCCGAAGAATACGGCCTCAAACGCCCAATAAAGAGTTACCTGAAGTGTAAACTGCTACACCCAATAAAGAGTAGCCTTTTCGATAAGTAAGAGCGTCGAACCCAACAAGGAGCAGAAGGAAATGATAAGCGGTTTTCAGCAAGGTATTCTCTGCAAGCACTGAAATTATCGGTAACAAATAGTTTTGTGATAAGGTAATTTGTAATGGGTAACAAGTAATAAAAGAAAATAAGGTGAAGCAAGATGGCCCAATCCTTTTTGTAGCAAAGGACAAGCCTGGACAAACTCTTATATAAAGGAAAGAGCTCCCGAGGACACATGGGAATTATTGTCAAGCTAGTTTTCATCACGCTCATATGATTCGCATCGGTACTTTGATAATTTGATATGTGGGTGGAACTGTGCTTGGGTATTGTCCTTCCTTGTACAAGCATCCCACTTATGATTAACCCCTATTTCAAGCATCCGCAACTACAACAGAAGTATTAAGGTAAACCTACCCATATCATGAAACATATGGATCCATATCAGCCCCTTACGAAGCAACGCATAAAGGGTTTAAGCTTCTATCACTCTAGCAACCCATCATCTACTTATTACTTCCCAATGCCTTCCCCTAGGCCCAAACAATGGTGAAGTGTCATGTAGTCGACGTTCACATGACACCACTAGAGGAAAGACAACATACATCTCATCAAAATATCGAACGAATACCAAATTCACATGGCTAATTATAGCAAGACTGCTCCCATGTCCTCAGGAACATACGTGACTACTCACAAATCATATTCATGTTCATAATAAGAGAGGTATTAATACGCATAATGGATCTGAACATATGATCTTCCACCAAGTAAACCAACTAGCATCAACTACAAGGAGTAATCAACACTACTAGCAACCCACAGGTACCAATCTGAGGCTTGGGGACAAAGATTGGATACAAGAGATGAACTAGGGTTTGAGATGAGATGGTGCTGGTGAAGATGTTGACGGAGATTGACCCCCTCCCGATGAGAGGACCATTGGTGATGATGCTGGTTATGATTTCCCCCTCCTGGAGGGAAGTTTCCCCGGCAGAGCAGCTTCGTCGGAGCCCTAGATTGGTTCGGCCAAGGTTCTGCCTCATGGCGGAGGAGTTTCTTCCCGAAGCTTTCTTATGATTTTTTTCCTCCATGAAAGACTCCATATAGCCAAAGATGGGCATCAGAGGGCTGCCAGGGGGCCCACGAGGCAGGGGGCGCGCCCAGGGGGTAGGGCGCGCCCACACCCTCGTGGACAGTGGGTGGCCCCCCTCTGGTACTTCTTTCGCCCAATATTTTATGGTTGGATGCACAAGATCTTAATGCGAAAGAACGTCACTTTATATTGCCACTTGTGATATGGACCTTTATTATGCAGTCCGTCACTTTTATTTCTTCCACATCACAAGATCGTATAAAGCTTATTTTCTCTGCACTAATAAATCATACATATTTAGAGAGCAATTTTTATTGCTTGCAACGATGACAACTTACTTGAAGGATCTTACTCAATCCATAGGTAGATATGGTGGACTCTCATGGCAAAACTGGGTTTAAGGATATTTGGAAGCACAAGTAGTATCTCTACTTGGTGCAAAGAATTTGGCTAGCATGAGAGGGAAAGGCAAGCTCAACATGTTGGATGATCCATGACAATATAATTTATCTCAGATGTAAGAAAACATAACCCATTACGCTGTCTTCCTTCTCCAACATCAACTTTTTAGCATGTCATATATTAATGAGTGCTCACAATCATAAAAGATGTCCAAGATGGTATATTTATATGTGAAAACCTCTCTTTATTTATTACTTCCTATTAATTGCAATGATGACCAAAACTATGTTTGTCAACTCTCAACAACTTTTATTCATCATATTCTTTATATGTGAAGTCATTACTCTCCATAAGATCCATATGATCTCTTTATTTCTTTTTATTCTTTCTCTTTTATTTTATTCCCTCAAGATCATAGCAAGATAATCAATCCCTTGACTTAACACTAATCTTTATTATATATGGCTCACAGACTCGATTACATAGAAGGTTCATAAAGAAAAACTAAAAACTAGATCATACTAAAACTTTATTCTACTAGATCAAGATATTACCAAAAGGATCGAACTAAGAAAAATGGTAAAGATAAAGGTGTGATGGTGATACGATACCGAGGCACTCCCCCAAGCTTGGCAGTTGCCAAGGGGACTGCCCATACCCATGTGTTTATGTCTCCTTCCTCGGAGGTAGTGATGATGGAGTTGTTGATGATGTAGGCTTGTCGTCCATCTTCCAGGGCATAGGCTCACCATCATAGAAGGATGATCGAGTCTCTGGGATCCTCGAATCTACAACCAAACTCATCCTCTTGAATCTATATTTGTACTCATAGTTTTGGTTTTGCAGGCCATAGATCTGGGCTTGGATATGCTCAATTTTCTCGTGAAGCTTGAAGATGGTCTCCCCGATGTTCCTGGCTTCTAGCTTGGTGGTGTTATTGAACTCCGTGATCATTAGGTGGTTGGTGTCGAGTCCATGTTCCACCATCTCTTGGCACTTGAAAACTTGTTGCTCCATTGCTTCGAGTCTTGCCTCCATGCTTCCGGCCCTCCTTGGTCCCTCAACATCGCGGATGTGCAGCAACCCCTCACGCATCTCAATGGTTTGAGGGTGTTACATCACCTCCGCAAGGTAGGGGTTGATTACCTTCTCGAAGAACTTGTCCTTTGGGGTGCTCGAAGACGTCATGGTGATCTAGATCTGTCAGAAAAATAGCTCGAAACAAAGACAGAGGATATTTGCGTGATACGGTGGTCAAAACCTTTGGGAGATTATATAATGAATTTTTACCGACCAAAAGAAGTATCGTGCAAGAAAACGGAGTCCGGAGGGCACACGAGGCAGGGGGCGCACCCAGGGGGTAGGGTGCACCCTCCACCCTCATTGAAGCCTCGTGTCCTTTCTGAACTTCTTCTTATTTTCCTATTTTATTAAATATTCCAAAACGGAGAAAAATTGCCATTAGAACTGTTTTGGAATCGGTTTACTTACCGTACCACGTACCTATTCCTTTTCTGAGTCTAAAACATTCTGGAAAGTGTCCCTTATGTATTCCTCTAGGGTTACGGTTTCAATAACATTAGTTTCAACATTTATGGGATTACCTGAGATATAATGTTTGATTCTTTGACCGTTCACCACCCTCAAATTTGTGCCTTCGAAGTTGTTGATTTTTATGGCATCGGAACGATATACCTCCTCGATGACGTAAGGACATTCCCATTTAGAGAGAAGTTTGCCTGCAAAAAATCTTAAATGAGAGTTGTATAATAATACATAGTCACCTACATTAAACTCATGTTTTTGTATCCTTTTATCATGCCATATTTTAACTTTTTCTTTAAACAGTTTGGTGTTCTCATAGGCATGGGTTCTCAATTCATCAAGTGAGCTAATGTCAAAAAGCCTCCTCTTACCGACAAATTTGAAATCATAATTGAGCTCTTTAATGGCCCAATATGCCTTATGCTCTAGTTCAAGAGGTAGGTGACATGCTTTACCATAAACCATTTTATACAGAGACATACCCATAGGATTTTTGTATGCAGTTCTATAAGCCCATAATGCATCATCAAGTTTCTTGGACCAATTCTTCCAAGATCTATTAACAGTATTTTGCAAAATTAATTTAAGCTCTCTATTACTCAATTCTACTTGACCACTAGACTGTGGATGATATGGAGATGCAATTCTATGATTAACATCATACTTAGCAAAAAAATACGAAAAGAACCATGAATAAAATGTGAACCACCATCAGTCATTAAGTATCTAGGGACCCCGAACCTCAGAAAAATAACTTCTTTAAGCATCTTAATAGAGGTGTTATGATCAGCACTAATAGTTGGAATAGCTTCTACCCACTTAGTAACGTAATCAACAGCAACTAAGATATGAGTATACCCATTAGAGGAAGGAAACTGTCCCATATAATCAAAGCCCCACACACCAAATGGTTCAATAACAAGTGAATAATTCATAGGCATTTCTTGACGTCTACTAATATTACCATTCTTTGACATTCATCACAAGACAAAACAAACTTACGGCCATCTTTGAAGAGAGTAGGCCAATAAAAACCGAATTGCAATACCTTGTGTGCAGTTTTATCTCCAGCATGGTGTCCTCCATAAGCCTCAGAGTGACACTTGCGTAGGATCTGTTCCTGTTCATGCTCAGGTACACAACGTCTAATTACACCATCTACTCCTTCTTTATAAAGATGTGGGTCATCCTAGAAGTAATGTCTTAAATCATATAAGAAATTTTTCTTTTGCTGGTATGTGAAACTAGGTGGTATAGACTTAGCAACTGTGTAATTAGCATAATCAGCATACCATGGAGCAGTACAAGAAGCATTTATGACAGCTAATTGTTCATCAGGAAAGCTATCATCAATAGGTAGAGGGTCATTAAGAACATTCTCTAACCTAGACAAGTTGTCTGCTACTGGGTTCTCAGCTCCCTTTTTATCAATAATATGGAAATCAAATTCTTGTAGCAAGAGAACCCATCTAATAAGTCTAGGTTTAGCATCTTTCTTTTCCATAAGTTATTTAATAGCAACATGATCAGTGTGAACAGTTACTTTGGAATCAACAATATAAGGTCTGAACTTATCACAAGCAAATACAACTGCAAAAAATTCTTTTTCAGTAGTAGCATAATTTCTCTGGGCACTGTCTAGGGTTTTACTAGCATATTGGATACCATTTAATTTCTTATCAACTCTTTGTCCTAGAACAACCCCTACAGCATAATCACTAGCATCACACATGATTTCAAATGGTAGATTCCAATCAGGAGGCTGAACAATAGGCGCAGAAATCAAAGCTTTCCTAAGTATTTCAAATACTTCTACACAATCATCATCAAAAACAAAAGGAACATCTTTTTTTAAGAGATTAGTCAGAGGCCGAGAGATTTTAGAGAAGTCCTTAATGAACCTCCTATAAAAACCGGCGTGACCAAGGAAACTTCTTATATCTTTAATGTCCTTAGGACACGGCATCTTTTCAATAGCATTAACTTTAGCTTTATCAACTTCAATACCTCTTTGAGAAATTTTATGCCCCAAAACAATGCCTTCATTAACCATAAAGTGGCACATCCCCAAATTCAAGACAAGATTAGTTTCTTCACATCTCTGCAAAACTTGATCAAGGTTGCTTAAGCAATCATCAAAAGAAGTTCCATAAACCAAAAAATCATCCATGAATACCTCAACAATCTTTTCACAAAAGTCAGATAATATAGCGGTCATACATCTTTGAAAGGTAGCAGGTGCATTGCATAAACCAAAAGGCATACGTCTATAAGCAAACATACTGAAAGGGCAAGTAAAAGTTGTATTTTCTTGATCCTCTTTTGACATAGGTATTTGAGAGAAACCAGAATAACCATCTAGAAAGCAAAAATGTGTATGTTTGGACAATCTTTCTAGCATTTGACCAATAAAAGGTAAAGGGTAATGATCCTTTTTAGTAGTTTTATTTAATTTGCGGAAATCAATTACCATTCTATAACCTGTAACAAATCTTTATGGGATCAATTCATCTTTATCATTAGGAACAACAGTAATACCTCCCTTCTTAGGGACACAATGGACAGGACTTACCCACTGACTATTAGCAGCGGGATAAATTATACCTGCCTCCAGAAGCTTTAGTATTTCTTTTCTTACCACTTCTTTCATCTTAGGATTTAACCGTCGTTGGTGATCAACAACAGGTTTCGCGTATTTCTCCAATTTTATTTTGTGCTGGCATAAAGTGGGACTAATGCCCTTAAGATCATCAAGAGTATATCCAATAGCAGCACGGCGCTTCTTCAGAGTTTTCAATAATTTCTTGTCTTCATGCTCTGAAAGGTCAGCACTAATGATAACATGATATATCTCTTTCTCATCAAGATAAGCATATTTAAGAGTATCAGGTAAAGGTTTAAGCTCAAACATGGGATCACCCTTGGGTGGAGGAGTATCCCCAAGGATTTCAACAGGTAAGTTGTATTTCAAGATAGGTCCCAGTTTAAAGAATACTTTATCTATTTCCCTTCTTTCATTCATAAACATATCATTTTCATGGTCTAGCAAATATTGTTCTAAAGGATCACTAGGAGGCACGATAATAGAAGCAAGACCAATAATTTCATCTTTACTAGGCAGTTCTTTATCATGGGGTTGTATACAAAATTTAGCAAAATTAAATTCATGAGACACATCCCCCAAACCAACAAAAACAATATCCTTATTGCAGTCTATCTTAGCATTAACAGTATTCAAGAAGGGTCTACCAAATATAATGGGACAAAAGTTATCTTGTGGGGAACCAAGAACAAGAAAATCATCAGGATATTTAACTTTCCACACAAGACTTCAACATCTCTAACAATCCCAACTGGTGAAATAGTATATCTATTGGCAAGCTTAATTGTAACATCAATTTCTTCTAACTCAGCAGGTGCAATATCATGCATAATTTCTTTGTATAAGGAATGAGGTATTGCAATTGCACTAGCACTGATATCACATAAGCCATGATAGCAATGATCTCCTATTTTAACAGAAATAACAGGAATGCCTACAATAGGTCTATGTTTATTTTTAGTATCAGGTCTAGCAATTCTAGCAGCTTCATTGCAGAAATAAATAACATGCCCATCAATATTATCGGCCAAGAGATCCTTAACCATAGCAACACTAGGTTCAACTTTAATTTTCTCAGAGGGAGTAGGTGTTCTAGTATTACTCTTATGAACCACAGTTGAAGCTTTAGCATGATCCTTTATTCTAACAGGGAAAGGTGGTTTCTCAATATAAGTAGTAGGAACAAAAGGATCATTATAAGTGATAGTCTTTTCTTCAACTTTAATAGGTGCAACTACTTTTACTTCAATGGGAGGATTATATTTAAACCACTTCTCATTAGGGAGATCAACATGAGTAGCAAAGAATTCACAAAAAGAAGCAACCATCTCATAGTCAAGTCCATATTTAGTGCTAAATTAATGGAAGGCATCGGTATCCATAAAGGATTTAACACAATCAAACTTAGGTGTTATACCTGACTCCTTACCTTCGTCGAGGTCCCAATCTTCAGAGTTGCGTTTAATTCTTTCCAATAAATCCCATTTGAATTCAATAGTCTTCATCATAAAAGAACCAGTACAAGAAGTATCGAGCATGGAGCGATTATCGAGAGAAAGCCGAGCATAATTTTTTTGAATAATAATTTCTTTTGAGAGCTCATGATTGGGGCATGAATACCAGCCTCCCCCAAGCTTGAGCGATGCTTTCTCCTTCGCGGGGCCAAAAATTATATATGTAGTTACGATCATGATGAACAAGATGCATAGGATAAAACTTCTGATGAAATTCCAATTTCAATCGGTTGTAGTCTAAACCATGTCAATGACTTTCCCTTCAAAGATAAAGGGAATACCTTCTTCTTGATAACATCCTCAGGCATACCTGCAAGCTTAAATAATCCACAAACTTCATGCACATAGATTAGGTGCAAATCGGGATGTAATGTTCCATCACCTGTGAAAGGATTAGCTAGCAGTTTATCTATCATACCCGAAGGAATTTCAAAGTAAACATTTTCAGTAGGTTCAGTAGGTTGAGGAGAAACTCTTTTCTCTACTGGTCGGGGTGAAGATACCCCGAACAAGCCCCTCAAAGGATTATGTTCCATAGTAACAAATGAGAGTAAATTTTAGCACACTAAAAGGCGCTTCACTCCCCGGCAACGGCGCCAGAAAAGATTCTTGATGACCCACAAGTGTAGGGGATCTATCGTAGCCTTTTCGATAAGTAAGAGTGTCGAACCCAATGAGGAGCAGAAGGAAATGATAAGCGGTTTTCAGGAAGGTATTCTCTGCAAGCACTGAAATTATCAGTAATAGGTAGTTTTGTGATAAGGTAATTTGTAATGGGTAACAAGTAATAAAAGTAAATAAGGTGCAGCAAGATGGCCCAATCCTTTTTGTAGCAAAAGACAAGCTTGGACAAACTCTTATATAAAGGAAAGCGCTCCCGAGGACACATGGGAATTATCGTCAAGCTAGTTTTCATCACGCTCATATGATTCACGTTCGGTACTTTGTTAATTTGATATGTGGGTGGACCCGTGCTTGGGTACTGCCCTTCCTTGGACAAGCATCCCACTTATGATTAACCCCTATTGCAAGCATCCGCAACTACAATAGAAGTATTAAGGT
Organism: Triticum urartu; assembly: GCF_056163025.1. Classification (NCBI taxonomy): domain Eukaryota; kingdom Viridiplantae; phylum Streptophyta; class Magnoliopsida; order Poales; family Poaceae; genus Triticum; species Triticum urartu. The sequence continues at coordinate 228,593,779 of NC_141877.1, forward strand.
AAACCTAACCATAGCATGAAACATATGGATCCAAATCATCCCCTTATGAAGCAACGCATAAAGTAGGGTTTAAGCTTCTGTCACTCTAGCAACCCATCATCTACTTATTACTTCCCAATGCCTTCCCCTAGGCCCAAACAATGGTGAAGTGTCATGTAGTCGACGTTCACATGACACCACTAGAGGAAAGACAACATACATCTCATCAAAATATCAAACGAATACCAAATTCACATGGCTACTTATAGCAAGAATTCTCCCATGTCCTCAGGAACAAACGTAACTACTCACAAATCATATTCGTGGTCATAATCAGAGGGATATTAATATGCATAATGGATCTGAACATATGATCTTCCACCAAGTAAACCAACTAGCATCAACTACAAGGAGTAATCAACACTACTAGCAACCCACAGGTACCAATCTGAGTTTTTGAGACAAAGATTGGATACAAGAGGTGAACTAGGGTTTGAGATGAGATGGTGCTGGTGAAGATGTTGATGGAGATTGACCCCCTCCCGATGAGAGGATCGATGATGATGACATTGGTGATGATTTCCCCCTCCCGGAGGGAAGTTTCCCCGGCAGAACAGCTCCGCCGAAGCCCTAGATTGGTTCTGCCAAGGTTCCGCCTTGTGGCGGCGGAGTTTCGGCCCGTGAGCTTGCTTATGATTTTTTCCTCAACGAAAGTCTCCATATAGCCAAAGATGGGCATCAGAGGGCTTCCAGGGGGCCCACGAGGCAGGGGGCGCGCCCAGGGGGTAGGGCGCGCCCCCACCCTCGTGCACAGTGGGTGGTCCCCATCTGGTACTTCTTTCACCCAATATTTTTGTATATTCTGAACGTGCTCCCGTGAAGTTTCAGGACTTTTGGAGTTGTGCAGAATAGGTCTCTAATATTTGCTCCTTTTCCAGCCCCGAATTCCAGTTGCCGGCATTCTCCCTCTTCATGTAAACCTTGTAAAATAAGAGAGAATAGGCATAAGTATTGTGACATAATGTGTAATAACAGCCCATAATGCAATAAATATCGATATAAAAGCATGATGCAAAATGGACGTATCAATGGCCGGGACAGAATGACAACTCAAGCTGAACACCAGCCTGCACCACCTCACCGTAAAAGCAAAGAAACAACAGCTCGGGGATACACTTATGACCTACGTCTGGACCTGGACAATAGAGCCGGCCAGACTAGGTCAATCTATAGATCAAGGGGGTGTGCTCCGGCGCGAGAGGACGGTTATCAATCCTGGCGAGACAAGCACAACCATGTCCGGGCCAAAAACTGCATGCGGACTCCATCTGAATTGTGTCGTGACATGGCCCGATATAGAGGCGCCGCACACCCTCTATGCTTCACCGATGAGGTAATGGAGAACCAGTTCCCAGAAGGGTTTAAACCCGTGAACATTGCATCATACGACGGCACAACAGATCCCGCAGTATGGATCAAAGATTTTCTTCTCCACATTCACATGGCTCGCGGTGACGATCTACACACCATCAAATACCTCTCCCTAAAACTTAAGGGGCTAGCTCGGCACTGGTTAAACAGCCTCCCATAAAACTCTATCGGAGGCTCGGAAGACCTGGAGGTTGCCTTTAGAGACAACTTCCAAGGCACCTACATCCGGCCTCCAGATGCTGATGACCTCAGTCATATTGTCCAGCAGCTCGGAGAGTCCGCCCGAAAATTCTGGACTAGGTTCCTCATTAAAAAGAACCAGATTGTCGATTGTCCAGACGCTGAAGCCCTAGCAACCTTTAAGCATAGCATTCACGACGAATGGCTCGCCCGGCACCTCGGCCAAGAGAAGCCAAAGTCCATGGCAGCCCTCATGGCACTCATGACCCGCTTTTGCGCGAGCGAAGACATCTGGCTAGCCCGTAGCAGTGATAGTACAAGCGAGCCTAGCACTTTTGAAGCTAAGAATAACAACAGCAGGCCCCAACGCAACAAACACAAGTGTCATAGCAATAGTGACAATACCGAAGACACGACAGTCAACACCAGATTCAGTGGCTCCAAGTCCGGTCAGCGAAAGAAGCCATTCAAAGGAAATAGGGAGGGCTCATCCAGCTTGGACCGAATACTCAATCGACCATGCCAGATTCACGACACCCTCGACAAGCCTGCCAATCATACCAACCGAAGTTGTTGGGTCTTTAAACAGGTCGGTAAGTTAAATATCGAGCATAAGGATAAAGGATCGCCGAGCGAGGACGACGACGAGGAGCCTCGTGAACCAAACACAGGGGGACATAAGAAATTTCCCCCGAGGTCAAAACGGTAAATATGATATACGTCTCTCATATCCCCAAGAGGGAGCGCAAGCGCGCGCTAAGGGACGTCTATGCAATAGAGCCAGTCGCCCCAAAATTCAACCCATGGTCGGCCTGCCCCATCACCTTCGACCGTAGGGACCATCCGACCAGTATCCGTCATGGAGGTTCGGCTGCACTAGTCCTCGACCCAATCATTGACGGATTCCACCTTACACGAGTCCTCATGGACGGCGGCAGCAGCCTTAACCTGCTCTATCAGGACACAGTCCGCAAGATGGGTATTGATCCGCCAAGAATCAAGCCTACCAAAACTACCTTTAGAGGAGTAATACCCGGTGTAGAGGCCCACTACACGGGCTCAATCACATTGGATGTTGTCTTCGGTTCGCCTGACAACTTCCGAAGCGAATACTTAATCTTCAACATCGTCCCCTTCTGAAGTGGCTACCATGCACTGGTCGGACGGATCTCGTTCGCTCGCTTCAATGCGGTCCCACACTATGCCTATCTCAAACTCAAGATGCCCGGACCACGCGGCGTTATAACAGTTAATGGAAACATGGAACGCTCCCTCCGTACTGAGGAGCACACCACGGCCCTGGCAGCAGAAGTACAGGGCGACCTTATCAAGCCAACTACTACATCGGCAGCCAAGTCCCCGGACACTGTTAAACGAGTCCGGACCACCCCATAGTACGATGGTCTAGCTCGTCAGGATCTCGATTAGCAATTCGGCCTCCATCTTAGCCCCTACCAAATTGTGGCATATGTACCACGCGTGCATAATTACGCACTAAAGATACCATGGGAAAGGATGGAGGCATAATAAGGACAAATTCCATAATATGGCTAAACCCTATCTGGACACTCATATTTCCTTTTTATTTTTATTTTTCAGGTTCCTTACAACCCACGTCACCTTTTCGACGGTACCAAGTCCTCTTTTCGAGGCCTATCATGAAAACACCGATCGATGATACTCTTGAAGGACAATACACAAAGGGGAAAAAGCAGCGTAGACGCGTGGCAGAGTACCTACACGGTCTTTGAAGATCACCTCGTCCGTTTTCAGGACACATGCACAGCTTTCCCCTGTGCTCGGCATGTAAAATAGCCTTGTTTCTTATTGCAATATTTGTACCAATACGTTTTGACGTATCAATCAGACTATAATGGAAACAGTTTCTAGCCCAATCTATGCGGTATTGGCCTATCTCCTAATGCATGTATCCCTGTTTTTGTCCGATTTTCATGTACACCTCGGCACGACTTAAATCGACAGAGGCTCTATTAAGCCACGTACATTATCTTTCATATCTAAACAAAGTCCGAACACTTTCACAGTGCAATTTGGCGTCTCAAATATAGCATTATATGCCTCGGCTCCGAATCATGTCTTCGGTCAATAGTTGGGTTGCCCGACTCCTGTGGTTACTACCTTACGTTCCGATTGTTCGGCTAACATGGTAAAGGGAGAACTACTGCGATTGTGTTTCTGGTTCATCCGGACAGATACCTCAGTAGAGAAAGCCGAAAACTGACTGTCATGATGCGGCAAGAGCTGTCGGCTATTCGGTGACTAAGTATAAATCTCTTGCAATTTTTTTCCGTGTTACGCGACATGCGGGCCTTCACCCGGCCAGGCATTGATAGCACCCAAGTTTGGATAACCTAAAATACTAGGGGATGCGCCTATAGTCCCATTATAAAACTCTTATGGCTAAGTGAGAGCGATAAAGCCATATAGTCCGATTGCCTGGTTCGCTGCACTAACACCTCCTTCACGGACCAAGTCACTGGGTCAAGCGTGTTTAGGTGCTACACCGAACACCCCCATACTACTAACGTGGGGGATGAAGCCGATGACTGGCCAACTCTCAGATATCGTAAACGGCCGCACAGGAGGAAAATATTTTAAATAAAGCAAGCAATATATCATACGTAAGCCTTGTTTCATAATACAGGATTGGACAACATAGGACACATTCAATCAAAAATGATGTCCTTCGAACACTGGCCCTCTACAATGCGGGATCCGTCCAGGACATCAGCAAAATACCGCTCCGGTGTGCGGTGCTCTTTGGCTGCGGGTGGTCCCTCGGTTACGAGCTTGATGGCGTCCATCTTCGCCCACTGCACTTTGACACGCGCGAAGGCCATCCACGCACCTTCGATGCAGACTGACCGCTTCATGGCATCAAGCCGGGGGCAGGCACTAACCAGCCGCTTCACGAACCCGAAGTAGCTGCTGGGTATGGGTTCGGCAGGCCACAGGCGGATTATAAAATCCCTCATGGCCAATCCGGCAACCCTATGTAGTTCGGAAAACTGCTTCAGCTGATCACTAAGGGGTACAGGATGCTCGAGCGCAAGGTACTACGACCAGAATAGCTTTTCCGTCAAGCTCCCCTCTTTTGCTTGGAAGAACTCCACATCATACTCTGGGGCAGATCCACAAACGCTCCTGGAGAACTTCAAACCCAGGTCAGTAAGATGTATTTTTCCTCACAAATTTGCTCTGAATGTTAAAGGCCTTACCAGCCGCAATTTGCTTTGCCTCCTGGATTTCCCGGTAGGCGTTTTGGGCTTCAGTCCGGGCCTCCTGAGCACTTTGGAGGGCTTTTGCAAGTTCGGATTTTTGATTCGAAATTTTATGCTATAAGGACTCACATTTGCTTATAGCATCCTTGAGCTCTTGCTGGACTTCCTCCACCCTTGACTCATGTCTTAGGCGGGCGGCTCGTTCCTCCTCCGCCTCTTTCTTGGCCTCGGGCAGTGCGCTCTTGAGGGTATTGACCTCAGACGTGTCAGCTATGAGCAAAGTTATAAGACTCATTCAGATGGCAAATTATTGCTGATATTATTTCAGAAGCATTTTTGGTATCACATACCTTGCTTTTCTGCTAACTTACGCCTCAGCTCAGATGCTTCGGTGACCTGGGTAGTCGACGCCTGCATCGCAGCCTGTTTGGTCCAAATAGATGTGTGTTAATATCCTAATTGAGTCATTCGATCCTCTGTTCGGCTTTTTCTTGTGAATACTAAACATAGTCTCAGGGGCTACTATCTGTACATAGACACCTTTTCTCATATAACCAAAAGGTATTATCTTACGTACCTCAAAGCCCCGTAGAAGGCTAGTATAGGTCTCATTCAATCCGCTTTTGGCAGACCGAACCCTTTCAACCACCGTACCCATAAGGGTATGATGTTCTTCTACAATGATGGCACTCTGAAGTGGTTCCACCAGAGTATCCGGCGCCTCCGGATTGACAGAGGTTGCTAGTGGGATTTGCGCACCCTCTTCTTTCGAAGGAGGTTGCCCGCCTGATTCCGGTGCCGTATAGGTCTCCGGAATAATATTCGATTGGGAGCCGAATTGGGAATGGCCCCCGCCATTAGTCTCCATGGGGGACGATTCCTCCTTTTTTCGGTAGCAGGGATATCGCCCTCTGGCGCCACCATAGCAGCTCCCCGCACATTCCCCTGGCCCGGAAGGGTCCTTCGGGACAACACTTCAGCGTTATCCATAACTTTAGGGGAGGAGGCCAGCGGAGGCGACCCGCTGTCCATCACGTTCAGATCCAACGAATTCCCCGAAGATGAGGATTGTTGGGGGAGGATGCGAGCTGGACTTCAGCACGTAATACAGTACATTAAGATCACAAAGCAGAAAGCCGGATAGATATATAAGTACAAGTGCCTTTGGGGGTACTTACGATCCGGCCAGGGGCTTCGGCCTGGGCCGCCATTCATCGGCGTCCGATTCGGAGTCATCCATGAGGGAGATTCTCCCTTTCTTGGACGCCTTTGCCTCCAGATCCGCGGGAGCCCCCTTTTCTTCTTTCCCCCCTTAAGGGGAGATTTACTCTCTTCCTCCTCCTCTTCATCTTCGTCAGAGGAGGAGTGGGTCTCGGTGTCTGTGGACACTACGTCCGAAGCACCTTTACGGCGGAGGCCACTTTTGGCCTCCTTGCCCTTCGTCTTGGCTCGCTTTTTTGGCGCCTGGTATGGCGCCGAAACCAGCATCCTCGTTAGCATATGGCTGGGTCTTCGGGTAGCGGAGCCGGACAGTGAATCCGCTCTGCCTTCTTCGTCCAGCCCTATGGGAAGAATGGAAAGCTTGGTGAGCCCCTTGGATTTGCAGACAATAAATTTATCATTAAAACTCATGGGAGACGATGCGTGGGTACAGTCGAGGCCAAGATCTTCGGTCATTTCTGGCCACATCTTTTGGGCTTTGAACAACAGCTTCCACATATCTTCGTGCTCTGTGCCGAAGAACCGTCATAGGGTCCGGGGACCGGCCGTGTCGAACTCCCACATGTTCTGAGTCCGGTTTTGGCAGGGCAGAATTTGGTGAAAGAGCATAACCTGGATTACGCTGGCAAGTCTGGTATCCTTGTCTACCATACTCTTGATGCGATTCTGGAACATCGTCACCTCATCGGATGACTCCCAGTCCAGGCTCTTGTTGAGCCAGGATGTCGGCCGCAGTGGAGGCACGGACTTGAACTCGGGAGGAGCGGCCCATGTGGAGTCACGGGGTTCCGTGACATAGAACCACTCCTGCTCCCACCCCTTCACGGTCTCCACGAAGCTACCTTTCGTCCAAGTGATGTTGGGAAGTTTGCTCTCCATGGTGCCTCCGCACTCCGCATGTTGACCATCCACCACTTTTGGCTTCACATTGAAGACCTTGAGCCATAGGCCAAAGTGGGGAGGGATGCAGAGGAATGCTTCACATACGATGATGCGCCGAAATGTTGAGGAAGGAATTCGGAGCTAGATCATGGAAATCTAGCCCGTAGTAAAACATAAGGCCACAGACGAAAGGATGGAGGGGAAACCCTAATCCGTGGAGGAAATGAGCGATAAATACTACCCTCTCATGGGGCTTCGGAGTAGGGACAATCGGCTTCTTGGCCAGAAGCCGGTGGGCGATTTCCTTGGCCAAGTACCCCGCTTCCCGGAGCCCCTTGATGTCCTCCTCCGTGATGGAGGAGGCCATCCACTTGCCCTGTGCTCTAGATCCGGACATGACTTGAATGTTCTCCAGGGATGGAAGGAATCAAATCTTGGGCTCTGGAGCTTGAGGGAGGATGGGATGAGGAAGAAGAAGGCGTGGGGTGAAAAGGTCAATTCTTATATCCTTATAAAGGCAGTGAATATAGAGCGTCCCCCCACAAGCCTTAAAACTCGCCTATTCCCAAGGGGTCGTGCGGACAACACGGTTGGATTACCCAAGCCCGTATTGATGAAGACCCCGTGATAAGGGGGCATGATCTCTGTTTTGACAAGACATGTCACTGGAGACTGCATCTCGAAACGCGAAACGAGAGATTGAGAAGTGATTCAAAATAATAAAGAGGCCAGACGTAACGTCTCGCCAGCAAAAGCTACCAGTAAAGACATATTGTGTTTTTGATTAAGTATTATGCCCTTGTAGCTGCAATATTATGACTGTTTTTAAATAGATCCGAACATAGTTCTTGACAGTCAACTACTTTGGAGTATTCTGAGAAGGAACCCGCCTTGCAATGCCGAAGACAATCTGCGCGCCGGATACATCGTCATTGAAGCCTCATTCAGGGGCTACTGAGGGAGTCCTGGATTAGGGGGTCCTCGAGCGTTCGGACTATGTGACATGGGCCGGACTAATGGGCTGTGAAGATACAAGATAGAAGGGTTTCGCCCGTGTCCGGATGGGACTCTCCTTGCGCAAGCTTGGCGTACGGATATGAAGATTCCTTTCTCTGTAAACCGACTCTGTACAACCTTAGCCCCTTCGGTGTCTATATAAACTGGAGGGTTTAGTCTGTAGAGATAATCATAATCATACAGGCTAGACATCTAGGGTTTAGCCATTACGATATTGTGGTAGATCAACTCTTGTAACCCCTATACTCATCAAAGTCAATCAAGCAGGACGTAGGGTTTTACCTCCATCAAGAGGGACCGAACCTGGGTAAACATCGTGTCCCCTGCCTCCTGTTACCCTCGATCCTTAGACGCACAGTTCGGGAACCCCTACCCGAGATCTGCCGGTTTTGACACCGACAGCCGCCCTTCGCCAACCTGCAACGCAGCAGCTCCCGCGCCATGATGAGCGCGGCTCGCATGTTTGCCTGCTCCCAATGAGTGTGTGTTGCCATCACCGCGGCGTAACCTGAAGACCGCGAGGTGGACAGCACCGGCCCGCGCTGCCCACGTCCGACAGTGTTGGGTGGCGTGCGGGCCATCTGGAGCACGGAGTGGAGGTCTTCCTGGGCAGACGGCACCGCCCAGGCGGGCCAAGCAGCCTAGTGCTCGGTGTGAGCCCTCGGATCGTCAGCCATCGGAATTGCAGGGTGATGGAGGGCCAACTGGGATAAGAGAGGCTTCGACGCACCCCTACCTAGCGCACTAATTGTCGGATTCGGGGTTCTGCAGACCCTTGAGAGGTTCGAACTCTGGGGTGCGTGCGAAGAACTCATCCTCCCAGTTTGCCTGCCCACCGATCCCATGACCTAGCTCGACAAACCCAACGGACAAGAGATACAACAGTTTACCCAGGTTCGGGCCACCTTGCGGTGTAAAAACCTACTCCTGCTTTGTGGTGGATTGGCCTCGAGGGCTGAGTATGAACTAGTACAGTGGAGAACAGCCTCAGGAGGAGAGGTGTTCTTGTGCTTGATGAGCTGGTGGGTGTGAGGATGATCTGAATGATCCGTCCCCTTCTATGGTGGTGGCTAAGTCCTATTTATAATGGCCTTGGTCCTCTTCCCAAATGCAAGGCAGGAATGGATCCCACAACGGCCAAATTTCAAAGGAGACAACTAGTACATGCTATCCTGACAAAAGTAGTCTTCGCCTGCAAAAGCTCCTAGTTGTGACACTGCGGTGGGCTCCACGACGACCTCCGTCTTGCTGTCCTGGCGGTCTTGGTCTTGTTGCACCGGAATGGAAACCTTTAGCTGATTCCTTTGGACTCCGCGTCTGTGCTTGCCTCCTTAGCACCAACACTACTTGGAAAAGGGCTATAGATGATATGGACATTAATGGCGCACCATGTATGTGGTGCGCCACTGCTATATAGCAGTTGCGCACCAGATACAGGTGCGCCATTATTTACATATTACTAATGGCGCACCTGGTGTGTGGTGCGCCATTACTAGTTGACATAGTAATGGTGCACCACACCCACCGTGCGCCATTATTAGTTTTGAAAAAAATAAAAAAATTGTTAGTAATGGCGCACCATGGGATAATGTGCCATTACTAGTTAAAACTAGTAATGGCGCACTGTCCACTGGTGCGCCATTACTAACATTTTTTTTCAAAACTACTAATGGTGCACAATGGCGCACTGCACATCAGGTGCACCATTAGTAACCCTGGTGCTAAATGCACACCCCCTGGACCGCCTTTTCAGTTTTAAAAAAATAAAAGAAAATGCTGGAAATGTCAAAAAAATAAAAGAAAATAAGTTTCCCATGTGATACATGGTCTAGTTGTTGGGAAAATTTACAAATATGAATTTCGACTTTATTTGCAAAATCTCTCTGGAATTTAGTAAAATGGGCATAACTTTTGCATACGAACTCGGATTAAAAAGTTTTTTATATGAAAAATGATCTACTCGAAAAGTTACATACGAATGGAATTTTTTTCAAAATATGATACGTAATATGACCGGGAAGTTTGAAATATTTTTTCAAAATTTCATCACACTCATGAACATGAACAAATTCCGAGACATCAACAAGGTTTAATTGGTTTAATAGGATTGATATAATAGATATATAGATATATATATCAACAAGTGCCTGTGAAGTGAGCTGGTACTGGGGTTGGATAGAACTGCGAAGTTAAGCGTGCTCGAGCAGGAGTAGTGTGAGGATTGGTGACCTTTTGGGAAGTTTGACCATAGAGTGCGATTTGACTTGAGATTAAGCATATTGACTTGAGATTAAGAAAAAATTGAAAAAAAATTCTAAATTTTTTTTTGAAAAAAAATTGTTAGTAATGGCGCACTTCTATGTGGTTTGCCATTACTAAGCCAGATAGTAATGGCGCATCGTGGGATATACTAATGGCGCACTGTGAGGATGGGTGACCTTTCGGGAAGTTTGACCATAGAGTGCGATTTGACTTGAGATTAAGCATATTGACCCGAGATTGAGAAAAAAATTGAAAGAAAAATCTGAATTTTTTTTGAAAAAAAATTGTTAGTAATGGCGCACTTCTATGTGGTGCGCCATTACTAAGCCAGCTAGTAATGGCGCACCGTGGGATATACTAATGGCGCACTGCGTGGTGCGCCATTAGTATACCAGATACTAATGGCGCGCCTGCGCCATTAGTACAAAATTCTAATGGCGTGATGCTAGTGGCGCACCTGTAGTGCGCCATTAGTAGTTAAAACAGGTGCACCACTAGCAGGCCTTTTCCTAGTAGTGCAAAGAGGAAACTGGTACACTGCGCCCGCTGGCACCCGCCCGGCCTTGGTCGTCATGGCTCACGTCATCCGAACCTCGCAAGGTGCATCTTGCATTGATATCTCCGCTCCTCGGGAGCCAGCCTGGGGAAGCCACCCCCTGGGAGGTCTTGGCGTCATCCGCCTCGCGAGGCTTGCTAGTGGCACAACCACGAATATAAAATAACAACTTTATTATTGCCTCTAGGTCATATTTCCTTCAAAAAGAACAATTCATTAACACATAGTAATGGCCAATACATAGCATAAGCAGTTTCTTGCAATTTTATCATATTGGAAACATAGAGAGGCGGAGATGTAGTTCCTCTCATAATAATTGCAAGTAGGAGCAGCAAGCACATGCATATTATATTTATCAAAATCATCAAGTGTAGTAGTAAAACTGATGTAGGGTAGAACCCTATGGCCCGATCTTTCACGATAGGAGCAGAATCCCGCAAGGAACACGAAGAACACGAGGCGGAAACAAGAGGGGAAATCACAAAGGGGCACAAAGAGGAACACTCAAACCAACAAGATAGTCACACATGTGCTAGATCCTCGAATACATAAGAGAAGATACACGATCCACGGACAACTAAGGATGATACAAGGGTAGCCGGTCTTCTCCGTGAGGAGGTCTTGAATCCACGAGGGGATCTTCCCTTAGAAAGGGGGCTTGAATCCAAAGGGATCTTCTCCGAAGAGGCCGCGGTCTCTCGCAAGGAGGAGATCCGATATGGATGAGCGTAGCTCTATCTCTCAAATGAGCTAAACCAATGCTAACCTTAGAAAGGAGATGGGGGTGGTCTATATATAGTCTAAGCCACGAAGGGGGTAAGTGGGAGAGAGATACAAGGCCAAAGGCCCGGCTGCACACAGGCAGGGCGGTAGTACCGTTCCCTCGAGCAGTAGTACCGCTTGTACGGGCGGTAGTACCGGACTTGTGCCACTCGATCATAGGAGTTTGTCGGGTTGAGCGGCAGTAGAGCGAAAGTTGGCCGGTAGTACGGCTTGTGGGCCTTTAGCGGTAGTACCGCTTGATGTGGGCGGTAGTACCGCTCGTCCTGGACTAGGCGGATCCTCTTCTTCCTTCTCTTCCATGGTTCTCTCGCCGATGGTGTAGTTGTACACTTGTGCTCGGCCTCCTCCTCCTCGTCCATGATGTTCCGACAATACCTATGTATGCACACGAGAGGAGTGTCAAGTAGTATACCATCCTCGAAGTAGTCAAGTGAGAATGCATAAAGGAGATGATTCACCTTTATGTATGTGAAGTAGATGTCGCACGTGTCGCTTGCCGAACGGACTCTTGACATGGTGATGTCCATAGGATGCTCCGCATCAAAAACACAACCCTTCAATATAATCCTTAATAAGTGCGAACTTCTCCGATATAGTGTAGTTGGGAGAATTCAAAAAGATAATAGGACAATCATGCGTGGGTGCAATAGAAACAACTTCATTCTTATCATAAGGAACCATTACAAGTTCATCTCCATAAGCATAATTCATATTGGCATCATGGCCACAAGCATAGCAAGCATCAATTTCATCAAAAGGGATATTTCAAACGAATCCAAGGGATCATAGCAATTAGCATAGCATTCATCCTTTGGTAAGAACGAAGGGATATTAAACAATCTATGAGTTGAAGAGTTACTCTCATTAGAAGGTGTGCACCGCTCTTTCTCCTTTTGTTCTTCGCTGTCATCGTCATCTTTTTCATCTAATGAGCTCATAGTGTCATCAATTTCTTCTTTCATAGATTCCTGCAAAATACTAGTCTCTTCTTGGACATCGGAGACTTTATCAATAAAATCATTAATATCAGCATTATATTCATAATTTTCATAGCAATATTTAAGTATAACATAATTTTCAGGTCTGTAAACAGCATCATCATATTTTTCACTCCTTTTAAACAAAGATTCAATTTCATAAGCACCCTTAAAGCAATGAATTCTTCTATTTGTTCCACACCATAGTAATCATATATACCATTAGCATAAGGAGCCATGGTTTCATTATCATTAAATTTACATGAAAAGGGAAGGTAGTACCGCTTGATGTGGGCGGTAGTACCGCTCGTCCTGGACTAGGCAGATCCTCTTCTTCCTTCTCTTCCATGCTTCTCTCGCGGATGGTGTAGTTGTACACTTGTCCTCGCCCTCCTCCTCGTCCATGATGTTCCGACAATACCTATGTATGCACACGAGAGGAGTGTCAAGTAGTATACCATCCTCGAAGGAGTCAAGTGAGCACGCATAAAGGAGATGATTCACCTTTGTGTATGTGAAGTAGATGTCGCACGTGTCGCTTGCCGAACGGACTCTTGACATGGTGATATCCATAGCATGCTCCACATCATCCCCTCCCCCTGGGGAAAGATCCGACCTCGGATCGAAAACCAAATCACCATGGGAAAGAGATGGCTTCACCGTGTAGAAGCGGACGTTCACCAAGTAGTCATCATCTTCAAGCTTGGAGTGGGCACTCTCCAATGTCGCACCGTCTAGTGATTCCTGTAAAATGAGCAAGAACAACAAACACTTGGAAAAATAAATGTGGTTAGCGTTAGTGCAAAACCAAGCATTCAAGAGGTGATTCACCAAACAAGTGTCATCATCATGCAAAGCATATGGTGTGACAAAGGATTGTGGTGCGGCATGTAAGCATATCAATCTAGAACAAGCAAAGAAATCATGGGAACAAGCATGTGAATGTGAGGTAGTGATGCAAATATGTGTGACAAGAGAAGAAGCATCTACCTCAAGTTCATAGTAAGCATTCACAAATTGCTCAATGAAAGGTCTATGGTAGGCATAAGAATCATTCACAACACCAAATAAAATGAAGTGTCTAAACACATGGGTCAAGTGCAAGACAATCCAAGCATAATGTGCATGGGGTGTAGTGAATATAGTGTGGCACTCAACACAATAGAAAGAGCAATTGTTCATCATGTGTGAGGCAATCAAGTCAAGCATAGTAATCAAGTCGTGCAAGCTAGTAGTGCGAAGATGCAACATACTAGAGTAAATCATGGCAATCATGTCATGAGAGCAAATAATAGGCATAGGCAATGCACATGACATATCGCAAGCACGAACACAAAGCAAGATGAAAGTATCATCATAGGCATGGGGTACAAAGAAAACATAGCAATAGCAAGCATTATCTCCATCAAGCTTGCAAATACACATACGAGTATGAGAATCAATCATCATGTGTAATGCAAAGCATGGGTCACGAATGTATGGCAAAAGAATAGTAATGAGCATATCATGCAAAGTCAACATGGCAAGATGGGCATAGAATATGTAGTGGACAATAACCCATATCAAAGTGAGGGTCATGTAGAAGAATTGCGTGAAGTCTTTGCGCTAAGAGAGCGGTGGGAAAGACAATCCATGGGATCCGAAGTCATCGTTGCTCTCTAGAGCTTGTTTTGTCAACTCGTGGGATTGCAAGGTTGACAAGTATTCATGGGTACCTACACAAAAGAAACACAAACCAAAGAAATTCTGTGTGTGTTAAATGTACACATCATCCATCATGATGTGTATGTGCACGTGAGAGTTATCACGAGGTAAGCATCGCTCAAAGAAATTTGATGCATGGTATAAGAACATGTCATCCATCATGAAAGAATAGTTATTGTGTATAACACGATGGGGATGCAAATTGAGCATACAAGTATAAGGATCATGCAATGGATGGGAGTTATCAAAATCTCGTAAAATGTATGAGGAAACTATGGGGGTCCCCTCATGAGCAATATCGGAAACATCATATGGAGAAAATGGAAAACATCCAAAACAATGCATATCCGAAGCTAGGTGGTCATGGCATGGCATATGAGATAAAGGATGCAAAGGGAGCATATCAATATCATCACAAGAAAAACAAATGCCGACAACCATGGGCTTGTCATCTATGCCATATGTGCAAATTGGGTTTATGTTAATGGCATATGCATATTCACTATGAAGAGATTGCAAATATGACATGTGATTGATCTCATGCATAGCATATGACAAGTCAAGCGGATTGGCAAACATGATGTGACCGAGAGAATTAGCACAAGAAATCCTATGTAACATGGCATCACAACTAAGAGACGCCACATGGCAATCATCATACTCATCATAAATGGGTAAATCATCGCATGGGGAAATCATACTAGCATGAAGCATGTCAATAGGGGGATCAACATCATGAAAGCAATCAATGTCAAGAATGTCCACTAGTCGGACTAGAGCATCACCGTCACCTATGTTACCATTTTCATTCCACTCAAGTGGTGTACGTGAGGTGTGAAAGACCAAATGGTGGCCATCTTCATCTTGATGGAACCATGTGGGGGGTGCATCATATTCCACCATGGCCATCATCTTGTCCAAAGGTAGGACGTAGTCGTCGTGAATCGACGCGTCATCATAGATGGGACCTAGCACCAAATGAGAAGACACAATAGAGGTAGAGGTCAAGTCGTTAGTGTTGAAAGTGGCCTCGCATGACCTATCAACTATCTCACTCTCTCTATGTGGTGGTTCACTCACTCCCTCCAAATAGGTGCACTCGAACTCACATATGGTGGAGTCACTCATCTCACTCAAGTGGTGGGGGTTGTGGCTCTCCTCACATGGGAATTGTGGCAACACATATATGGGGATAGTGGTGAAGTCACTCTCACTCTCAATATGGTGGCACAAGTCACTCAAGTCATCATACGTCGCCGTGGTCGAAGGGAAAATCCCATGCTCAACCATCTCGTTGTCGTCACCGTGTATGAAGGCCGAAGATGGCACATCATAACTCTCGCCTCCTAAGATGGAAGCATCATCCTTGCTCGCCACCTTGTCGCTCGCCTTCAAAGCTTGGTCCTTGAGGGTCTCCGTAGTCGTACTCGTTGCCGCACCGTCTTGAAAAAGAGTCATGGAGGACTCGGCATCGTCAATGCCACAAAGAGGGATGGCGTCAAACTTGGGAGTATCATCTTGCAGCTCGTCGGGCTTGGACATCGTGGTGGTACTAGCCTCATGCTCGTTCTCATGGAGCTTGGTCGTCGCGAAGTGAGCTTGGGGTAGAGAAACTTTGTCCTTCATGAGTTCTTGTTCCGCCTTGAGAGCACCAATGTAGTTGTCATCGAGGGACTTGTAGTTCTCGAGGAAGATCGTCTTGGAGATGTTGTTGTGCAATCCCATCATTAAGTGGAACTTCATCGAAATGGGGTTGTCCATGCCGGCTCGTCGCAAGGCAATCTTCATCTCCTTGAAGTACTCGTCGATGGACTTGGATCCTTGGATGGTGTTCTCCAATTGGCGTTGAAGTTGTTCCGTGTAGGTTGGAGGCACAAACTCTCGCCGCAAAGCTCTCTTCGTCTTGGGCCAACTCATGTCGTAGCTCTCCGAAGGTGTGTGAAGCCACCATGTGGACGCGTAGTCGTGGAAGTTCCTTGTGGCACACTTCACTTGATCTTCGGAAGGGACTTGATGTAGCTTGAGGTAGTCATCCATCAAACGCTCCCACTCGAGATACTCCTCGGGTTCTTGAGTCCCATAGAAAGGAATCGTGTGGTCGATGTCGAGGTCGTAGTAGCTCGTGGAAGTCGCGGACTTGAGCTTGGGGAGCTTATCTTGAGCGTAGTCTTGAGGTGCGTGTTGGCGAAGATGCCATATATCCAAAGGCGAAGATGCCTTGAAGTCGCTTGGCGAAGATGCCAAATTGGTTGGTGTAGCCATACCTCTGTCTTGGTAGTGCTTGTCTCGCGGTCTTCTCTTGTGGTCATGAAGTTTGGACTTGGCGTGAAGTAGGGCTTGTTGCGACTTGTAGGTAAGCGCATCTCGAGCATATTCATGACGATGTTGTTGGTGTCGTGCTTGAGCTCGATGTGGATGTCGTTCATCGTCGTCGTGCACATGTTGCTTGGAGGTGACTTGCCCTTCATGACGAGGTGGATCACAAACGTGATGGTGGTCGCCATGGAGATGTGGACGAGGACGACTTGCGCTTGCATCATTTTTGCGGTCCGAAGACTTGTGACTTGAACGTCGCCGCCTTGAGGATGATGAAGGGGAAGAACGGTTGATCAACAAGGTCCGAATCTCCTCCATCCTTGCATCTTGCTCCTCCTTTTGTGCGGAAAGCTTGTTGTTGATGTAGTTGTACACGCCGTCGTTGTTGTGGAAGACCGGAGATGAAATGCGTTGCCTATCCATCACAAGATTCGAGCCAATATGAGTGGAGGAAGAGAAGAATGAATACCAAATGTACCTTGACCGAAGTTGAAAGTGGATCAATGATCACTCCAATGTGGACAAGGAAATAGCATAATTGGTACCAATTCTTGTCGGTTTCTCACACCTACACAAATAAGGCCTATGGTGGAGCTCGGTGAGGATAGTGGCACAAAAATTTGATGTAAGATTTTAGCAAGAGTCAATAATGTTGAAAGAGATTCACAAATTCGCAAGTGAAACAAGTAGACCTATAGCAATATGTGGCACACTGAAACACACACACGGATAGATAAATGGGGTCGTGCAACCAAGGATGAGCACAAAATGTGGAATCCACGGAAAACGCTTGTGTTGCACAACTCAAGAGAGATGCTAGCACGATTGCTCAATAGGCGGATATGACACTTGTGCACAACCTATAGGAGACAAAAATGCAATGACTTCTATCCCAAGTATGCTATGTATATTATGTTCCGGTGGTATGATCCAAGATGATCAGATATGACAATCTTATGTAATGTGGTATGATGCTATGGCACTTGCTTACAAGCTCTTTGTTCACTCTTTTTCTTTGCTTAAAAGCTTATTCTTTTTTTTGATATGTATGGCCACTTTGCGAAATGCACAAACCAAGATAGCTATTGTGTATATGCGGGAACAAACTTGAGGCACACAAGATGATATGATAACAAGATGATACCTATGGTATGGTTTGTATGCAATGGGAGGTGTAGCTCAATGATCACTAATGTGCACAAGTAACGTTGCCGGCAATACTCAAATGGCTAGTCTCGATAGGCAAGTGACGCAAAATGGGCTAGGGGTTATCAATGCAATGGCAAGGGAATATACAATGGAGGGATACCATGATACCAAGATGATATGAAGGTTACCGTCCGTGTTGATGATGAGTGGCGGTGATCTTGATGGAGATACCAAGATGAGGGAGACTCGTCCCTAAGTAGCCGAAACACCTTAGGAAATGGAAAAACCGCGAACTCAAAATCTCAAATGTCAAATGGTGGTAGAGGGATGCGGTGGTGGTTGCGGAAGCTCAATGGGATTGTGGAAATGCAATTATGGGATTTGAGACGCAATGCATAAGTGGAGGGTAAGGTGGTGGACTATACATGGTGTCGGAGTTGGAAGCACGGGCCCTAAGTAGTCGAAACACCTTAGGAGACACAACTCACAACACAAACAAAAATTGGGTTATGTTGGGGGTGGCGGAAGTGTATGGTGGGCAAGCCTATGCGGAAGTTATGGTGGTGGTGGTGGTTGATGAAGAAGCAACCGTCCCTAAGTAGCCTAAACACCTTAGGAGACTCGAATCACAACTGAAACAACCACATATGCGATGGGGAACAAAATTGGTTAGGTTGCGGAAATCGGTGGTGGTGTAGCGGAGGATGTGGTGGAAGCCCTAGGCACATATGCCAAAGTTCCAAAAATTTGATGGAGTCAAATGGTGCTGAAACCTATGTATATGGATGGGGAATGTCAATAGCTACTCAACGAGCTAAAGAACGCGAAAATCAGACTCCGGATGTGAAAGTTATGGTTGAAACGGTGAAACTCGGAACGCTGAAACTGGGAGGAGCGGAAGTACCGCTTGTGGAGCTCAGCGGTAGTACCGCTTGGTGGGGCGGTAGTACTGCTCATGTCGGGACAATTCGCAGAACCTGATCGGGGCGAATTTTGGGGCGGAAAAGGATGATTTGAGGTCAAAATTCGAGCAATTTCGTGGATGGAAAGTGGAGAAAATTGCGGAGATGTTAGATCCACTTGAAACCAAGCAAATCTATGGATCAAATCCAACAAAACTTCGGCAAACCAACAAATCACAAAAAAATTCGGGGCTATTTTTGGTGGGGATTTTCAAATTTAGGGAAGAACACAACAAAATTAGGCTAGAAAACAACGAGTGGAGGCTCCGAAATCGTGATCAACGTGGCTCATGATACCAAGATGATGTAGGGTAGAACCCTATGGCCTGATCTTTCACGATAGGAGCGGAATCCCACGAAGAACACGAAGAACACGAGAAGGAAACGCGAGGGGAAATCACAAAGGGGCACAAAGAGGAACACTCAAACCAACAAGATAGTCACACATGTCCTAGATCCTCGAATACATAAGAGAAGATACACGATCCACGGACAACTAAGGACGATACAAGGGTAGCCGGTCTTCTCCGTGAGGAGGTCTTGAATCCATGGGGGGGGGTCTTCCCTTAGAAAGGGGGCTTGAATCCAAAGGGATCTTCTCCGAAGAGGCCGCGGTCTCTCGCAAGGAGGAGATCCGATATGGATGAGCGTAGCTCTATCTCTCAAATGAGCTAAACCAACGCTAACCCTAGAAAGGAGGTGGGGGTGGTCTATATATAGTCTAAGCCATGAAGGGGGTAAGTGGGAGAGAGATACAAGGCCAAAGGCTCGGCTGCGCACAGGCAGGGCGGTAGTACCATTCCCTCGAGCGGTAGTACCGCTTCAGCGGTAGTACCGATTGTACGGGCGGTAGTATCGGACTTGTGCCGCTTGATCACAGGAGTTTGTCGGGTTGAGCGGCAGTAGAGCGGAAGTTGGCCGGTAGTACGGCATGTGGGCCTTCAGCGGTAGTACCACTTGATGTGGGTGGTAGTACCGCTTGTCCTGGACTAGGCGGATCCTCTTCTTCCTTCTCTTCCATGGTTCTCTCGCCGATGGTGTAGTTGTACACTTGTGCTCGGCCTCCTCCTCCTCGTCCATGATGTTCCGACAATACCTATGTATGCACACGAGAGGAGTGTCAAGTAGTATACCATCCTCGAAGTAGTCAAGTGAGAATGCATAAAGGAGATGATTCACCTTTGTGTATGTGAAGTAGATGTCGCACGTGTTGCTTGCCGAACGGACTCTTGACATGGTGATGTCCATAGGATGCTCCGCATCAAAAACACAACCCTTCAATATAATCCTTAATAAGTGCGAACTTCTCCGATATAGTGTAGTTGGGAGAATTCAAAAAGATAATAGGACAATCATGCGTGGGTGCAATAGAAACAACTTCATTCTTATCATAAGGAACCATTACAAGTTCATCTCCATAAGCATAATTCATATTGGCATCATGGCCACAAGCATAGCAAGCATCAATTTCATCAAAAGGGATATTTCAAACGAATCCAAGGGATCATAGCAATTAGCATAGCATTCATCCTTTGGTAAGAACGAAGGGATATTAAACAATCTATGAGTTGAAGAGTTACTCTCATTAGAAGGTGTGCACCGCTCTTTCTCCTTTTGTTCTTCGCTGTCATCGTCATCTTTTTCATCTAATGAGCTCATAGTGTCATCAATTTCTTCTTTCATAGATTCCTGCAAAATACTAGTCTCTTCTTGGACATCGGAGACTTTATCAATAAAATCATTAATATCAGCATTATATTCATAATTTTCATAGAAATATTTAAGTATAACATAATTTTCAGGTCTGTAAACAGCATCATCATATTTTTCACTCCTTTTAAACAAAGATTCAATTTCATAAGCACCCTTAAAGCAATGAATTCTTCTATTTGTTCCACACCATAGTAATCATATATACCATTAGCATAAGGAGCCATGGTTTCATTATCATTAAATTTACATGAAAAGGGAAGGTGTGGAGTCTTCATCCTAGAGCAACAAGTATAACCATATCTCAAGCATAAATTCCAAGCATACCAATGTAACATATGAATTTGATCCCATAAGAGTTTCCCTTTTTGAGTCAAGCAATAATCCCTAAAGTATTCACGTTGATCCAACGTGTCTCCCATTATCAAGTTGAATGGGGTTTTCTCAAGATTATCAAAGTAGTGCATAATATTTTTCACATAACGAGCATCGAGGGTTGTAGGAGGTTCCCCATATCCATCAGTAGCAAGTACACCTATTTTTTAGTATTTCATATTCCATATCCATAACTAAAGATAGAGAACAACATATAAAATCTACTTAGTGATAATGAAAACAAGCACACACGAGAATATTCACCCCATGCTATTGCTCCCCGGCAATGGCGCCAGAAAAAGGTCTTGATAACCCACAAGTATAGGGGGTCAATTGTAGCCTTTCTCGATAAGTAAGAGTGTCAAACCCAACGAGGAGCTAAAGGTAGAACAAATGTTCCCTCAAGTTCTATCGACCACCGATACAACTCGACACACGCTTGACGTTCTCTTTACCTAGAACAAGTATAAAACTAGGAGTACTTTGTAGGTGTAAAGGGATAGGTTTGCAACATAATAAAGAACATGTAAATAAAAACTAGGGGCTGTTTAGATAAAAAAATTATTCAGTTAGTTTTACTAGAGAGCTTTTTGTCACAAGAAAGTTATTTGTCCCCAGGCAATCGATTAGTAGACCGATAATCATTATTGCAATTTTATATGAGGGAGGCGCATAAGCTAACATACTTTCTCTACTTGGATCATATGCACTTATGATTGGAACTCTAGCAAGCATCCGCAACTACTAAAGATCATTAAGGTAAAACCCAACCATAGCATTAAAGTATCAAGTCCTCTTTGCTCCCATACGCAAACAACCTACTTACTCGGGTATGTGCTTCTGTCACTCACGCCACCTACCATAAGCGAATCATGAACATATTGCAAACCCTACAGCGGGGATCCCTCACGCTTGTGCAACACGAAGAGCACCATAGGACAACACCAATGATAAAACATACAACTCAAACCAATCATGATCATCAATCAACCCATAGGACAAAACGGATCTACTCAAACATCATATGATAGCCATACATCATTGGGAAATAATATATAGCATTGAGCACCATGTTTAAGTAGAGATTACAGCGGTAATAAGAGGTGTTACACCACTGCATAGAGGGGGAGAGAGTTGACACGTCTCCATCATATCTACTTTTCGTAACGCTTTTCCTCTTGTTTTGGACTCTAATTTGCATGATTTGAATGGATCTAACCCGGACTGACGTTGTTTTCAGCAGAACTACCATGGTGTTGTTTTTGTGCAAAAATAGAAGTTCTCGGATTAGAATGAAGCTTTTTGGAGAATTATTCCAGAATAAAAGAAAAATACTGGAGCCAAAAACCACCGGATGGGGGCCCCGCGGTGAGCACAACCCACCAGGGCGCGCGCCCCTGCAAGCGCGCCCAGGTGGGTTGTGCCCACCCGGTGGCCCCGCAGACCCTGATTCCGACTCTATAAATACCTATTTTTGGAGAAAAATCAGGGGGGGAATTATCTCGTTTCACGATACGGAGCCACAACCACCTACTGTTCTTCATCGGGAGGCCAGATCTGGAGTCCGTTTGGGGCTCCGAAGAGGGGGATCTTCGACCTTCGTCATCACCAACCCTCCTTCATCACCAATTCAATGATGCTCCCCACCGGGAGTGAGTAAATCCTTCCTAGGCTCGCTAGTTGGTGAGGAGTTGGATGAGATTCATCATGTAATCGAGTTAGTTTTGTTAGGGCTCGATCCCTAGTATCCATTATGTTCTGAGATTGATGTTGATATGACTTTGCCATTCTTAATGCTTGTCACTTTGGGCCCGGGTGCCATTATTTCAGATCTGAACCGTTTATGTTATCACCATTATATATATGTTCTAGATCCGATCTTGCAAGTCATATTCACCTATTGCGTGTTATGATCCATAAACCCCGGAGTGACAGTATTCGGGATACTTTCCGGTGATGATCGCAATTTGAGGAGTTCATGTATTCACTATGTGTTAATGCTTTGTTCTGGTTCTCTATTAAAAGGAGGCTTTAATATCTCTTAGTTTCCATATGGACCTTGCTTCCACGGGAGGGTAGGACAAAAGATGTCATGCAAGTTATATCCATAAGCATGTATGACTATTTAGAGAATACATGCTTACATTATATTTATGAACTGGAGCTAGTTTTGTATCGCCCTAGGTTATGACTGTTATATGATGAATATCATCCAACTAATCTACCAATCCAATTCCTACAAATTTCCTACATATTGTTCTTACTAAGATTACTACTGCTACTATTACTATTTCACTTGCTACAAAATCACTGCTTTCACTGTTACCGTTACTACGGTTGTTACCACTACTATCAAAACTATCATATTACTGTGCTACTGGTCACTTTGTTGCAGATAATTAATCTCCAGGTGTGGTTGAATTTACAACTCAGCTGCTAATACTTGCAAATATTCTTTGGCTCCCCTTGTGTCGGATCAATAAATTTACTTTGAATACTCTACCCTCGAAAACTATTGCGATCCCCTATACTTGTGGGTTATTAAGACCTTTTTCTGGCGTCGTTGCCGAGGGAGCATAGCTATATTTTTTGAGTCACTTGGGATTATTATTTATCTATCACTATGAAGAATCTGAAGGATACTAAAACTAAAATATTTCCCTCTAAGATGAGGGGAGGTAAGGAACTGCCATCTAGGTCTGCACTTGATTCACCTTCTATTTTGAGTAGACTTGCAACACCACAACATGCTATTAATCCTGATTTGTCGTGAGTTATTGATGATACTAATTCTATGAATGATACTCATGATGATTCTAGTACCTTGCTTGATGATAATATGCCACTAGGTGAATTTCTTGATGAACAAATTGCTAGAGCTAAAGATATGGAGCATGCTGAAACTGATGAAATTATTGAATCTGGAAATCTTGAAGCACCTGTTAGACCTAGATCTCCTAGATATGAGTTGCCTAAGATACCGGAAAGTCATGTTATGGATGAGGGGACAACTAGAGATTTTCTTTCTTGCAATGATAGAGATGATCTTAAGAAATTATTATGAAAACTAAAAGAAAAATCTTTGAATGCTAGAATGAAATGTGATCCTAAGTTTGCCGCGTCACCTATCTTTGTTGATGATAAGGATTATGAATTCTCTGTCAACCCAGAGTTAATTACTTTGGTTGAATCTGATCCTTTCTATGGTTATGAAAATGAAACTGTTGTGGAACACCTTACCAAATTAAATGATATAGCCACCCTTTTTGCTCGTGAGGATAAAATTTCGTAGTATTATATTCCCAAATTATTTTTGTTCTCATTAAAGGGTGATGCTAATATATGGTACGATACTCTTGCTCCTGGTTGTGTGCGTAGTCCCCAGGATATGATTTACTACTTGTTTGAAAAATATTTTCCCGCTCATAAGAAACAAGCTGCCTTACAGGAAATATTTAATTTTGTGCAAATTGAAGAAGAGAGTCTCCCACAAGCTTGGGGGAGGCTTCTCCAACTACTTAATTCTTTGCCTTATCATCCACTTTAGAAAAATGAAATACTTGATATCTTCTAGAATGGGCTAACTGATGCTTCTAGGGACTTCCTAGATAGTTGTGCTGGTTGTATCTTCAGGGAACGAACCGTTGAACAAGCGGAGGAATTATTGAATAACATATTGAAAAATTACGTTGATTTGCCTCTTCCTGAACCACCGCCTAAATCCACTCCGAAGAAGAGGGGCATCTTATATCTCAGTCCTGAAGATATGCAAGAGGCAAAGAAAAGTATGAGAGAAAAAGGTATTAAAGCTAAAGATGTCAAAAAATCTACGTCCTATTGAAGAGATACATGGACTTGATACACCACCACCCAAGGTGGTAGAGGTAGACTCTTTGATGAAATTTGATGAAAAAGACAATCCTTATAATATGCATCCTAGTGAGTGCCTTTATGAGTTTGATAGGTACATTAGAAAACAAGATCACTTCCATGAAAATGTTATGAAACAACTGAAATACAACTCTGATATGTGTAAGCCCGAATAATTATGCTACAGTAATCCACTATTAATGGTGCCATGTCATCAAGTTACTGCTACTAATCTTCGCTTGATAAAATCGCAATTCAAATTCAAAACCGAGTTTAAAGTCAAAATTCAAATTTTGTCAAACATGAAAACTAAAATGTTCAAGGTGTGGAAAATAATCTCTGGTTATTTGTCATGTGGAAACCCATATTTTATAAAGTGGTTTGTTGCCCTAAGTTAAATAAAATAGTGGCTAAAACAAATAATTAAATGCCTTTTATAGTTATAAAAATGGTAGACTAATTCATTTAGATGTTAAACCTAGTATGGCAGTGGCATAATTTATTGTGCTATTTTAGGTACAAGTTTTACATTTAACAAAATTAAAAAAAAAGTGTGAATAAAAGGAAAAGTTTAAAAGGTAAAAGAGAAAACCAATAAAAAGAAAAGACCCTCCCTCCCCCCGGGCCTCGTGGCCCAACTGGGCTAGCCAGCGCAGCCCCCACACCCCTCAGTCGCTCCTCACCCCTGTGTCCCCGACCGCACCGCTACAGTACGTGGTCGTCCCCGACCACCTCGCCGGCGACGCCCCGGCGAGGATAAGGCCTCCAATGCCCCACCTCCTCAGCCCCCCTCCTCACTTGCCCCCTCACGCTTCCCCTCGCCCTCTCTGCCTTCTCCTCTTCCCCAGATCCGTGTCGTCCACCCGCTCGCGACGCGCCCGTCGCCGGCCAACTCGCCCCGCCGTGGCAACCGTCGACCTCGTGCCTCACCGACGTGCCCAAGCACTCCACCTCCCTCAACTACGTCCCTCCCCCCGATAACTCACAAGACGCCGGATGCCCCCATGACGCCTTCCCCACCATCGGATTCATCCTCGGCCCGACGAGCTCTCCCCCGAGCCTACTTTGCTCACCTGCAGGTCATGGTGAGCCCCTGTATTCTTCCCCCCGCGCCCCTCGTCGATGTTCATACCTTGTAGCCGCCATCCTCGCTGTGGCTGAGCCCTCGGCCGCGTATGCTCGTCGCCGGCCACCTTTCGGTGACCAAATGGCCACGCATAGTAGTCCATCGCCCTCACACGCGCATGTAGAGGCCCCTTGGCCATTTAGTTTTTCCGCAAACGAGCTGCCGCTGCTAACCTGCATCGACCCGAGTTTCAGCCGCCGCTTTCATTGACGCTGCGCCCTGCTCCGGTCAACTCCAGCCCCCGCGACTACCACCGTTCAATGCGCGAGATCAACCGCGGCCGAACGAGCCTACCCACCATAGCAAAAATCATGCGGCCTGCCGTGCGCGCCGCCATGCGTTTTGGTCGCCGGCGCGACTTCCATCACCGTGCTGACGTGGGCGCCTCTAGGCCCCACCCTGGTGTCGCTTCCACTAGGCCCCGCGGCCCTGTTGACCCAGTCAACGGCTGGTTGGGCATCACCCAGTCATTGCCAGGGGTCCCGCACGGGCCCTGTTGACTGGTCAGCTGGTCAGTTGACCGCTGATGCAGTGCTGATGCCATGCCGACTTCATTTCCCCATTTTCTGTCTATTTAAATAAATTAAATAATTCGAGGAATTCAATGAAACTTCTAGAATTAATATAAAATAAAGTGTAGCTCGGATGAAAAAGTTTTATACATGAAAGTTTCTTACAACGACGAGACGAATCCGAATACGCTTTCCGTTCGTCTGCCACCTGTCCCTAGCATAGCAAACATGCAACCGTCCCCCTCCGTTTCACCTGTCTAAAAATGCCAAACTTCGGGAAAACCGGATGTTATCCCCCTTTGCCAGTATCATGTAGCACCGTGGTAGAACACCCCTAGCGCTTCTTATTCCTTGTCATGTATCTGTTTGCTTTGTATTTACTATTTCTACCCCCTCTTCTCTCCGGTAGACCCCGAGACCGATGTTGATGCCCCTGTGACCAACTACGTTACTGACGACCCCCTCCTTCTCGTCTGAGCAACTAGGGATGCCCCCCTTTGATCATCCCGATATCGCCCATACCATTCTCTCATGCTTGCATTAGATTTTTCTACTATTACTGTTTGCTCCTATTCTGATGCATAGCCTGCTTTTGTAACTTGCTTATTGTTACCTACCTGCTTATCCTAAACTGCTTAGTATAGGTTGGTTAGTGATCCATCAGTGACCCCCGCCTTGTCCTTGTTGCCCCTGCTTCATCTTTGATCACTCGATCAACATGATCGACGACCAGAGCCTGACACCTCACATCACATCACACCCCCTTTGTTGCTCGCCTTTGTAGAGATACAATCGAGTGCCGAGGGTGATACCTCATAACGCACTCCTAATGATAACTATGTAGTGTAGCTATTCGGTCGTGGTCGTCGAGGGTGATTCCTCCTTCACCACTCTCGATATGACTCTGTCGTGCAACCTCTCAAGTGTGGACCTCGAGGGTGATTCCTCCCATGTTCACCTTGATGATTACATCGAGTGGAATCCACCGAGCTTGATTCCTCGGGGTTTCCCCCTTGATGTTTTGGACATACGATTACCCGGACTTTACTTGAGACCTTTGTTGAAGTCGGGTCGGCCCTGAGGGGTACCCCGCGAGTTGATGTGAAAGTCGGGCGGGCCTGTGGAGCACCCGCGAGTTTTCTACGAGGCACAACCGGGCATTCTGGGCCCTTGTCGTAAGTCCACGAGACGGGGCGACGGGCTTACATTATCGCGAGTCTCTACTCGTCTCCGCGAGCCCCGAATGCACTAATAGGTTTGGGTATTTGTTCTGACTTGGCTTCTGGCCTTTACGCACTAACCACCACGCTGGAATAGTTATGGGCCTCGGTGTCGCAGTATCAGCTGAAGCTTTGTCAGACGTCCAGTTCATCATTGTGGGCCTGTAGGGCCAGTGCCATCCAGTATGAGGTGGTGCTCTTCTCGGCTCGTCGCACAACGACCCGGAGTGCAACGGGCGATGGGCCCAAGACCCCAGAGTGCTTAGGATGTAGACCGGTGGGGACCTCTCCTAACCCTAGGTAGCGCTGCGACGTGTTGATCTTCTGAGGCCGGGCATTTACTCAGAAAGGTGTGTCTGGCCAGAGTAATCAAGCGTGTTGGGTAATGTGGTGCACCCCTGCAGGGAAGTTGTATATTCGAATATCATGTCCATGGTAATGGATGTTCAGACTTGTATCCTGATCTATTACAACTAGAACTGGTTACTTGAGACATGTGATGGATATGTTGGCTCCAAGATTGCTTTCTTGCAGGGAGTCGAGGAAGGATCTCTGGGTGTTAATGCTACAACATGTTTGTTAAATATAAACTGCTATTCTTTACTCTTCTAAATGTTGCAAGATGCTTGGAGCTACTTGAAGATGCTAGCCTTCGGTAGGCTAGGCCTTCCCCTCTATTCTGGCATTTTGCAGTTCAGTCCATAGATACAACCCTTCCATTTTATACCAATGCATACTTATTATAGATCTGATGCTTGCGAGTACTTTGGATGAGTACTCACGGTTGCTTTGCTACCCCCTTTCCCCCTTCTTTCTTCGTTTCAGTTGTTGCAACCAGTTGATGGATCCCAGGAGCCAGATGCCAACGTCGACTTCTACTACTACCCCAAGGGTGCCTACTACTACATGGAGACTGTCGACGACCAGGAGTAGTTAGGAGGTCCCAGGCAGGAGGCCTTGCCTCTTCGATCGTTGTTGCTTTTGTGCTGGCCTTTAGGCAGTCTTGTTTATCTTATGTCTGTACTCAGATGTTATTGCATTCGCTGACGCTTGTGTATCAAGATTGTATTCGAGCCCTCGAGGCCCTTGGCTTGTAATATGAAGCTTGTATTATTTTACTTGTGTCTAGAGTTGGATTGTGATATCTTCCCGTGAGTCCCTGATCTTGATCTTGCACATTTGTGTGTATGATTAGTGTACGATTGAATCAGGGGCATCACAATATGATTGCTCGCTTGAGTGACTTGTTATTTAGAATCTCTAATGATGTCAGAGGTGTAGGAAAGCATGCCTCTATGGTCCGTACTCAGTTAGAACAAGTTGCTAAATCTCAAAGAGAATTTCTTAATGAAATGAACAATAATATCAATGATCATGCTATTAGAGTAATGACTAGAGGAGGTAGAATGATTCAGGAACCACTTTATCCTGAGGGACACCCTAAAAGAATTGAACAAGACTCTCAAAGAATTAAGACAGATGCACCTAGTCCTTCTAAAAGGAAAAAGAAAAATGATAGGACTTTGCATACCTCTAGTGAACTTGAAGTAGAAAACCTCCTGAAGATAATAATGATGTTTCTATCTCTTCTACTGAAACTCAATCTGGTAATGGACACTCACCTAGTGATAATGAAAAGGATAATGATGATGTTCATGAAGACACTCAACCAAATAGTGATAAAGAACTAGTTAAAGATGTTGAGATAGAGCCTGATGTTGATCTTGATAACCCACAACATAAAAATAAAAGATATGCTAAAAGAGACTCTGTGGTTAGAAAACATGGTAAAGAAAGAGAACCATGGGTTCAAAAACCCATGGCCTTTCCACCCAAACCAACTAAGAAGAAAGATGATGAAGAATTTGAACGCTTTACTGAAATTCTTAGGCCAGTCTTTTTGCGCACTCGCTTGACTAATATTTTAAAAATGCTCCCTTATACAAAATATATGAAAGACATCATCTCTAATAAAAGAAAAATACCAGAAGCTGAAATCTCCACAGTGCTTGCTAATTGTTCTTTTAATAATGGAGTACCTAAAAAACTTGGAGATCCGGGAATACCAACTATACCTTTCTCCATCAAAAGAAACTATGTTAAAACAACTTTCTGTGATTTAGGAGTTGGTGTTAGTGTTATGCCTTTCTCTTTATACAAAAGACTTGACTTGGATAAACTCACACCTACTGAAATATCTTTGCAAATGGCTGATAAATCATCTGCCATACCTGTTGGTATTGTGAGGATGTGCCTGTTGTTGTTGCAAATGTTACCATCTTAACTGACTTTGTTATACTTGAGATGCGCGAGGACGACAACATGTTGATTATCCTTGGTAGACCCTTTTTGAATACTGTAGGGGATGTTATTAATTGCAATAAAAGTAAGGTCACTTTTCATATCAATGGTAATGAGCATACAATGCACTTCCCGAAGAAACAATTCCAAGTGAATGGTATTAATGTTATTTAAAAATCTCCGACAATCACTATTGGACGTTTTCATCTACCTCTACCTACTGCCAAAAAGAAATATGATATACTTATTGTTGGGGACATACATATCCCTGTTGAGGTAACTTAGTGTTTTACAAAAGTTCTTCGGTTTCATGCTAATCGAAGGTGGTTGTTAATAAGACTTGGTCAACCTTATTAATGGATCATCTTTGAGAGGTATGAAGTTGATGAATTTAGTAGGCACTACCTTCAGTCCTTACCTTTTGTTTTGTATTTTTCTTAGTTAAATAAAATAAAATGCCAAGTTTATCCTGTTTTCTGGATTTTTCGTGCAATAAAAAAATGACCCAAAAATAAAAGTGCTTAGAGCCCTGAAAATTTAACATGATTTTTTTCTAAACAATTCTGAATTTTTGGTGCAAATAACATCAAAGGGGAGGTGCACCAGCTAGGCACAACCCACCTGGGCGCGCCAGCAGCCCCAGGCGCGCCCTGGTGGGTTGTGGTTCCCACATGGGACCCCTCACATATCTCTTTAGCCCATGTCATCACCTACCTCCAGAGAAAAATCACCATTGCTCTCTCTCTCTCTCTCATGTTCTTGCTCTCAAACCCGTGGATTTAGATCTCTTTGCTCGAAGCTTTGTTTCCAAAACTGTTTTGGGGGATTGCTACTTGGTATGTGACTCCTCCATTGCTCCAATTAGTTTTTGCTCTAGTGGATTATATTTTTAATAATTAGCTACTATTGGTGCTGCTGGAGATGAGCTTGCATGTTAAATTCTTAGAGTTCTAAGTACTTCGAATGCTAGATATGGCCTCTGTGCTTCCCTATGAGTAGTTGCTATCAATCTTGTGAACTTTTTTTGATAAAAAGTTTGTGGACTAAATTTTTTCAGAATTTTTTTCATAGGAATAAGATGAGTTTCTTTAGGAGTTATTCAAGGAGGAGGTCTTCGGAGGCATCATCTAGCAGTGGCTCGGTGCGTCGGTCGTATGTTGAACCAAGCACAAGTTCGATACGGGAAGCAGCTACCAAATCCTGCCTATGGCCATGCAACGATTTTACGGTGAGTGCAGGTATTAAAGAAGAATTTGAGCAATATGTTCACAACGCCGAGCTCGGTCCCTACATTGAAGATAAGTGCAACCAACATCTCAGCCTCATAGAATCGTTTACTAAGGAGTTTAAATTTCATCCTTGTGAGTCTAGAGTTTCGCTTAAACTGTATGACCGTCCATTTACCTTGCCTTAGAATCATTTTCTAATATCTGCAAAATTCCATTTTGGGGTTCGCTAGATGAACCACCAAGGTCTGAGTATATGAGACATTCCTGACTAGCCTTTGTTATGGAGAGGATAGAGGAGTGACACAAGGTAGAATAAAAAGTATTCACTTTCCATCAATTCAATAATTTGCACTGTTTAATGGCAAATGTACCATAGGCAAACAGGACTGTAGTACACTACGTGCTCCTGACTTGAGCCTCATACACACTGCTCTCACCGGTATCCAATGTTATAACCTTGGAGCAATTGTTGCACGCATGTTAAACGCTGGTAGCAGTTATTTTTATGGTGGGATTTATGCCTCACATTTAGTAACGGAGCTGTGTGTTTCACTTTGGCCTAATGACGCTATCTTACCTACTCTAATTTCAATGATTTGAATGTAACTAACTCGGACTGACGTTGTTTTCAGCAGAACTACCATGGTGTCGTTTTTGTGTAGAAATAAATGTTCCCGGATTGGAATGAAACTTTTTGGAGAATTATTTCAGAATAAAAGAAAAATACTGGAGCCAAGAACCACCGGAGGGGGGGGCTGGGTGAGCACCACCCACCAGGGCGTGCCCCCCCCCAGGCGTGCCCACGTGGGTTGTGCCCACCTGGTGGCCCCGTAAACCCTGATTCCGACTCTACAAATACCTATTTTTGGAGAGAAAAATCAGGGAGGAAGAATTATCTTGTTTCATGATACAGAGCCACCGCCACCTCCTGTTCTTCATCGGGAGGCCAGATCTTGAGTCCGTTTGGGGCTCCGGAGAGGGGGATCTTCGATATTCGTCATCACCAACCCTCCTTCATCGCCAATTCCATGATGCTCCCCACTTGGAGTGAGTAATTCCTTTGTAGGCTCAGTGGTCGATGAGGAGTTGGATGAGATTCATCATATAATCGAGTTAGTTTTGTTAGGGCTTGATCCCTAGTATCCATTATGTTCTGAGATTGATGTTGCTATGACTTTGCCCTGCTTAATGCTTGTCACTTTGGTCCCGGGTGCCATGATTTCAGATCTGAACCGTTTATGTTATCACCATTATATCTATGTTCTAGATCCGATCTTGCAAGTCATATTCACCTATTACGTGTTATGATCCATACACCCCCGAGTGACAGTATCCGGTATACTTTGCGATGATGACCGTAGTTTGAGGATTTCATGTATTCACTATGTGTTAATGCTTTGTTCCGGTTCTCTATTAAAAGGAGGCCTTAATATCCCTTAGTTTCCATATGGACCCCGCTGCGATAGGAGGGTAGGACAAAAGATGTCATGCAAGTTCTATCCATGAGCACGTATGACTATTTACGGAATACATGCCTACATTATATTTATGAACTGGATCTAGTTTTGTATCGCCCTAGGTTATGACTGTTATATGATGAATATCATGCAACGAATCTACTGATCCAATGCCTATGCATCTTCTACATATTGTTCTTGCTAAGATTACTACTGCTACTATTACTGTTTCACTTGCTACAAAGTCACTGCTATCACTGTTACCGTTACTACTACTTTTACCACTACTATCAAAACTATCATACTACTGTGCTACTGATCACTTTGCCGCAATTAATTAATCTCCAGGTGTGGTTGAATTGACAACTCAGCTACTAATACTTGCAAATATTCTTCGACTCCCCTTTTGTCAAATCAATAAATTTGTGTTGAATACTCTACCCTCGAAAACTGTTGTGATGCCCTATACTTGTGGGTTATCAAGAGCTGGTGATGATGGCGGCAAAGTTGTTGGTGTAGATGGCTGTCACGATGATGGCCCCGGCGGTGTTTCTGCGCTCCTATTTTCTAGCCTTTCACCATTTCTTAAATTTCCGGAGATCCATAACTCCGATTGGGCTCAAATTTTAACGCAATTTTTATGCGGATATTAGCTTTCTTGCGGCCGAAGAAGGGCACGAACCGCGTTACAATGTGGCCACAAGCTTCCCAGGTGTGCCAGGGTAGGGGGCGCCCCCTAGGGTTTGTGGGCCCCTCGGGCATCATCCCGCGCTGATTCTTTTTCCCAAAAATCACATATATTCCAAATAAAATCTCCGTAAGTTTTTATCGCGTTTGGATTCCGTTTGATATGGATATTCTGCGAAACAAAAAACATGCAACAAACAAGAACTGGCACTGGGCTCTGGATCAATATGTTAGTCCCAAAAATAATATAAAAAGTTGGCAAAAGTATATGAAAGTTGTACAATATTGGCATGGAACAATAAAAAATTATAGATACGACGGAGACGTATCATCCACCGCCGCACCAACTTCTTCTGTCGCCGCCGTGCTCCCTCCCATCGCGTTCGCCGGCTTGAGGACAAATGCCTCTTCCACCCCCTCTGGTGAATGGCCGAAGTCACAATCCAAGGGGCCGAGGAAGAAGGGCGGTTGCGGCTCGAGGTCGGGCGCGCCCATGTGCCCCGCGATCCTCGTCCACAACATGTTCAACGCAACGCCGGTGTTGGAATTGTGTTGAATATATTTGTACATGGTAAGTTAGGTTGGAGTTGGATCCAAACTGTGTGTAGACAGGGTATGAAGTTGTGTACTAATAGGACACTTGTATTCTAGACCTTTTATATAATGTAGGGGTAGACACACAATGTAACCTATGCCAACATAATAGCATATGCAGGGGAGCCAGTAGCGTGTGCCAATGCCCAGGTGGTCGGGTGCGGTATTGTTACGGTGTTATGGTGAGGAGCGCCCATAGTCAGGCCCCAGGGATGTAGCCATGTCGGTGATCGTCGTTAACAAATCTCGGCGTCGTTGTCTCCTGTGATTGTTTAGTCCTGGATGATCAACTATATGCCTCAGATTATTCTAACAGTCGAAGTGGTAAAAAATCCCTTTGTTTCGATGAACTTTGGTTCGACATTGATTCATTTCCTTAGTCTTTCAGTCGTTCGATTTTGTAGCTACAATGTTCATACATCATATGCAGAATTGTTGGAGGAGAACGTGATGGACTTTAGTGGTCTACTTGACACATTTGATTCAGGCATGCAAGCGGAGGTTGAAGCCGAGGTGGAAGAGGGGGTGACGAATATGAGGATGTGGAAGAACTTGAGGAGGAAGAGTTTGATACTATCCAAGCAAAATTTGAAAAAAGAACCGGCAATTACACTGAAATGGAGGATGTTTGCTTTATCATAGCATGGGAGAGTGTGTCACTTGATGCGGTAATCGATAAACATCATACCGGCAAGAAATAGTAGCAAGTCGTCAAGGAAAAATACCATAAGCTCATTTTGTTCGCCTCCGACCGTTCATTGAAATCGCTCCAAGGCCTGTGGACTAGAGTGATCATTCTTTGATCAATGTTGATGATGATGATGATGATGGTGGTGGTGATGATAGACATTACACAACCGCATTAATATGAGAAGGTAAATCACAAGTTGTTCAACAGCTGGTATCAGAGCAAGGTACTCCTTGACTCTGCTCATTTTAGTCTAACGACTTTGGAGTTTAAGTATGTCCTCAGTGAACTACAAGTCGCATCTCAAGATTCCCATATTCGATGTGACGGATTATCCCTTCTGGAAGGAGAAAATGAAGATCCGTCTTCGAGCTATAGATGATGACATGTGGAACATCGTGCACATTTGGTTCACAGTTCTTATTCCTCAAGCACCTACCTATGAAGAAAAGAAGCTCATTCAGCTAGACGCTCAAGCCATAGATGAACATGGTGGCCATCTCTCTCAAGCTCAATTCCTTTTGATACCGACAGTGTGAGACTGCAAAAGAACTAAGCGATGTCCTCGAAAAGATCAATGAAGGAGTGTCAACTCAGAAGGAGGCTCGAATTGATACTCTTCGGGTGAAGTTCAATCGCTTCAAGCGCATTGGAAATGAAAGTTGTTAGCAAAACTTTGATCGCCTCAGTGACATAGCAAATAAACTTCAAGGACTCGGCGCGAAAGACACCACTGACCATGAAGTTGTGAAGAAACTACTTCGATCCCTTGACACTTCATTTAACACGCTTATTCTGATGATTCGTGAACACCCTGATTTCAAGAGCCTCAACTTTGCTGATGTTATGGAGAGACCGAATACTCACGAAGAACAAGAAGAAGAAAATAGAGATCTGTATGGCTCAATTCAACGCAAAAACCATGCTCTCAAGGCCATGGCTGATTCCTCCTCCGATGGTAATGCCGAAGAAGATTCAGATGATCCAGTACGTCTCAACAAAGATCTCGCACTAATCACGAAATGATTCCAACATTTCCATAAGAAGAGCCAGTTCTAGAAAAGAAATTCAAGCAACTCTGGAGGTTCAAAATCTTCAAAACCTACCGGAGAATACACCTGTTTCAAGTACAAAAATCCAGGACACTTCATTTTGGGCTGCCCTCTCTAGGAAGCTGAAATCCGTGCGAGTGGGAGATATGACTCAAGCAACTATCAAAGCAAAGGCTAGATCAAGAACTATGACTCCGATGATGAGAAAAAAAATAAGTTCTTCAAGAAGAAGGACAGCTCCACCTCAAAATCATCAGTAAGATCTTCCTCAAAGAATCCTTCCAAGTCCTCCTCCAACCGCAAGAATACCTCTCGCGAGGCAAAGGCTTACATCGGCAAAGAAATGGATTCTGATGAAGAAGAATCGTCTACTTTCGAAGAACAAAATGAGTCTAACGAGGATTCCAACTCAGGCATGGCTGGCATAGCATGCGCCTCTTCCCCGGCGACTAATTACTTCGGGAACCCGTCAAGCAATGATGAAACTCCTGCCTACTGCTTCATGGCTAAAGCCTCTAAAGAAAAGGTAACCATCAAACATAACAAGGTTCACTCCAATTATCACTATTCTTCTGATGAGGATGACCATGGTAAGTTGATCCGAATTGCCAACATTCAACAAAACTCTCTTGGGAAAATTGAGAAAACCCTCAGGAAGTCTGAATGGTTTGTAACGCCCTGAGACCAATGCACCAGGTGTCTTACAGTTATTCGCCGTCATTGCCATGTCATTTGCTTGCGTGTTGCATTTTTGCCATGTCATTATGTGCATTACATCCTCCTATTTTCAAAACTTGCATCCGCCCCGGTATCCCAGTTCTCTCCGTTGTCCGTTTTGGAATCCAACACTCTCACATGCACCCGTTGCACCTCTCAGATTTTGTTTCGTGAGCGGGAGAAAAACTTTCTCGGAATGGTCCGAGATTTGTCGAGAGGCCTTGGTATATCACCGGTAGACCGCCTGTCAAATTTTGATCCAATTGGAGTTCGTTTGATGCCCCAACGGCTAACCGCGTTAACCGCCGGACCCCTTTCTCCTTGCAGTCCAGCACCCCTCCAATACAACCCACTAGCCCTTCTAAACCCCTCCATGCTCTCCGTCGTTGGATCATGATCGTGTGGGTGAAAACCACACCTCATTTGGCCTCTCCTATCTCCCTCTACCTATAAATTAGGCCCCACCCCCTCCGAAATTGCAGTTAAACCCTAGTCTCCCTCTTCCTCGCGCCGCCAGACATGTCCACCCTCGCCGGACATGTCCAGCCGCCACACCCTTTCAGCCACTCAGAGCACGACACGTCGTCCGCACCGCCTCCCTACTCCACTCCCGCACAGACATGTCGCCCCCTGCCTCCCCAGCCGCGCGGGCCCGTCGAAGCCCAGATCCGGCCCGCGCAGGCCCGGATACCGCGCCGTCGCCCGCGACTGGAGATCCGCCCGAGCGCCCGCGTCCACATCGCCTGCGCCTCCCCGCCGACCCCGCCGCCTCGCTGGATCTTCGCCATCGGCGCCGCCGTGCTGCATCTTTTGTCACCGCCCACACACGCCGCCCCGCGCCGCCGCACTAGACCCCGTCACCGGTTGCTGCACGCCACACTGGCGCCGACCTCCCTCGCCACCCGAGCTTGCCGGAGCGAGCGCCTCCTGCGCCTGCACCGGACCCTGGCGCTTGTCCGTCGGCGCCGGAGGACCTCCCCGCCAGCCAGGTCCGCCGTCTCCGGCCCCGCGCTCCGCCATCCACCGTCGGACCGGCTGGTTCAACTGAACTAGGCCGACCCAATCGAACCCGCCGCCCGGACCTCCAGACCGGCCCTGACCCGGATGCCTCCGTCCCTGGATTCCCTCGTCTAGCGAACCAAACTTGCAATCGCGCTGCACCACTTCGTCCCGTTGGACCTCTTCATCCCGATTTCTACGAGGTTGTTTTTCTGTATAGTTTGCATGCATGTATCCGGGTGCTCCTGAAGTTGGTATAGTTTGCATGCATGTTAATGTTAATCTTGATGCCTTAATCATTGTTGCAAGAGTGCTATATGATGTTAACTGCTGACCTTCATCATAACTTGCCCATTTGTCTTTTTCATAGTATTTTGTGTGTTAATCTTTTGAGCATCATGTCTACATGTTTTAGGAGCATCTTCATACCATCAATTCCATGCATAATCTGGAGATGCCTAGTTGACATGTTTTGATGTTCATGTTATGCTCTATCATGCCATGCCTTTTGATGCCTCATATATGTCCTGTAGCATATGTTTTCATTGCCATGAACATGCCTAAATGATGTTCCAATTTTCTGTTAACTTCATGATGCCATGTTGTGAGCTTGTTATTGATTAATCTATGCCTCTTTTGGAGTTGCTCCAATTACATGAATTGAATTATGTTATGAGTACTCTGTCCAAATGCCAAGTTTGATAATTTTGGACTTCATATGACCTCTATTCCAAGCTTGCAAACATGCTATGCTGATGTTGATGTTTTACACTTGCTGAAACTGTTAGTACATTCAAACGTGTCTTGACGGTTCCCACTAGTCTATAAGCCATATGGTTATGATGCCTTGATGTGATTTGCTCCTTGTTATGTGTACTTTGATGCCATGCCCTTGGTTGCCATATAACTTGCTGTAGTTTGTCTCTTTCTTGCTCTCAAGTTGCCATCATGCTAAATCTGTCAATCTGTTAACAACATGTTCCTTTTTGCAAGTATCATAGTAATTTCTCCATGCTTCATATGAACTTGTGCCTATGGACTAAGTTGAAGTATATCATGTCTACTGCATGCCCATGTATTTTTCATAATTATTAAAGTTGCCATACTTGCTGTTATGTGCCTCCAAAGTCAGCATCATAATGTTATTATTTTGCATTCCCAGATTTCCTCCAAGTCTGAGAATCAGTGTTTGTCATGTTGCATCTTGTCTTGTTGATTGCCATTGACATAGGGTTCATATGGTGATGTTGTTTTGCTTGCATTTGCATCAATGCCACATTTGCTCATATCTTCTAGGCCGTAGCTCCGAATTAAACGAACTTTATATGTAACTTGACTTGAAAACCATGTATACCATCTTGGTACACTTTAACTTGATGTTTAACAACTTCAACATTATGTGTTATTCACATCTGGACCAATTTCAAAATTTTCATATGAGGACTTACCAGAATTGTTACATGTTGTTCTCGGCCTCATTTAAACTTGCTTTGATGTGTTGTTCTTGTATGCATCATCT